>NC_047659.1:111094269-111231769 GCF_011762505.2 Arvicanthis niloticus | reverse complement strand
CTGTCTGCTTATTCTTTTTCGAACTTACTCACTTAGTCACTGTGATATTACTGGCTATTTAATATTTTCATCACTTCTATTCTGGTCTTTTTTGTTCTTTATCTACTTATTACCTCTTTCCACAAAGCCATAGAAAGCTGCTTTAAAAATAGATTTATTATTGTGTGTGTGTGTGATATATATATATATATGTTGGGGGCTGACTTTTAGCAGAAAGCGGCTATCAGCTTTGCAGCCATCTTGAGCCATATACCCTGACATGAGACTTGAATTACAATAGCCTACAACAGCTGAGAACACTCCGATAATCTTGGTTTAGATACCTTGAGATTAAAGGTGTGTGAGATTAAAGGTGTGTAATTTAAGAGTATAACTTAGAAGTATAGAGATCAGAGTTAGAGACAAGACCTAAGGACATGATTAAAGGTGTAACTTAGAGGCGTGGGTTAGAAGTAAGACATATAAAAGGATAGAGGCAGACAAAGTAAGAGATTACTTGAAATCAGACAGGAGACACTTAGAGGAAGAGAGACTGAAGAATAAACGGGATTGAATTACACTCTGTCTGGTCTGCATTCTTCGAGTCTGTCCTCACTCACCCTCGATCTTGCTGAACCCCGACATGCAGACCGGAGCAGCAGCTTGGGCTGGGATACAGTGGCCGCCCAAACGTGGGTCGGCCTGGGCCTCAACATTTTGCCTCAACATTTTGTTGGGGCTGCAACATTTATTTTGGCCTCCCCAACTTGGGGCTAGTGTGGTCCCCAACATATATATATATATATATATATATATATATAACTTTTACTCACCAGATGTAATTGTTGTCTTGGAGGCTTGCTGCTGAATAAGCTCACCTGTTCTAGTTCTTTCTGAAGTCTCCATGGCTGTTCAGCTCAAATGTTCTGCCTCAGACTCCTCTCCAATATGTCTGATTCAATCTGGTTTCTCTCAGCTTCTCACTGAATTGCTCTACTTGGTCTCAAAATAACTCTGGCAATTTGTTCTAATCTTCTGGCTCCTCGTTCTCTGGCTTGTTGTGTCTTCACCTACAACCTGCCGCTGTAAAACTGTCCTGGTAAAACTGTCTCCTTTCTTTCTTGACTCACTGTGTCAAATCTTTCCCTGATTTGTCATTTTGTCTACCTGTCACTTTGTCAATGTCACTTTCAAACATGGCTGCTTCCTTTTACCAAACTAACCTTACCTACATTGATTAAAGTTATGTCTGTATTCTAGCCAGAGGGATTAAAGGCATGTCTGTATTCCAGCTTGATATTACAGACATAGAAGTTCTTTGGATGTCATCTCTTGCCACAGCAGCCATGTTGCTGGATTAAAATTCCTCTACATGTATATATAACATACATGAGTTCAAATACTCACAGAGGCCAGAAAAACCCATCAGATACCATAGAATTAGAGAAGCAGGTGATTCTGAACCACCTGATTTGGGTGCAGAAAACCAATCTCAGTTTGTCTGCAAGATGATATACATGCCTAACCATCGAACCACACTTTTAACCACTGAGCCATCTTTTCAGAAAGCCCATCATTCTATGCCTTAACTAAAACTCTTTGTTCACTCCTTTTAACAACTGAAATCCCTTGTGTATGTAGAGGACACCTACATACACAACACTCTCCATGCTGTTCCCTGTGACCCTGAAGCTCTGGCAATGCCAAACAGCTAGCAGAGGCTTTTGTACATGGATTGAGTAGCTTTTTTTCACAGCTACACCTACGCTGATCTGGTGAATTTCAGTTAAGATTTTTGAAAGAAAATTTTTTAATAAAAATAAAATATAATAATATAAAAACAAAAATTAACACAGAAGGAAAAGACCCCCAGGAGAAGGCACAAGAATCAGAGAACTACCATTTTGCATACTCAGGAATCAATCCCATTTAAAAACACTAAACTGGAAGCTAATATATATATATATATATATATATATATATATATATATATATATATATATATATATGCAGAGGACCTGGTACAAATCCCTGCAGGCCCTGTGCATGCTGCCTCTGTCTGATAACTTTGAAATTACAGATAAGGTACATGAATAATGCAAAACTCTCCTACACATCATTCTCCTTGTGGTTTTATCATTTCTTACTATCATTTTCCATGATCACTCTCTGCTAAACACACTCTGCAACACCTTTCCCTCACTCTCTGCATTCTGCACTTTCAGTTCCCCACTATAACATCACTTTTGACATGGTTCTGGGCTGTGTTTGCTTATCTGACATTTAAAAGGCCAAGTTACATATTGACATGGGCAAGGTATGTCTAGGGACTACTGTAGATCTTACCTCCAGCAGACAACTAAGAAATAAGTATCTAGTGAAGGAGTGAGGAAAATCCCAGTCTATGATCAAGAGATCAAAAAAGACTACAAGTTGTCAGGTTTTCTGTTTGTTCTTGATTTTCTACTTTATAAACCACTTCATAAATTCAAATCAATACTACCAGCACTTCTTGATGTTAAATGAGCAAAGAGGAGAAAGAACCTGTCTTGCTGTGAGGAAACACTGTGACCCACCCCACCCCCAGGTGACTCTCTTGTAAGCTTGTACAGACACTTGAGATAGCTCAAGATGAAGGAATTCCTAGCATGCTACATGACAGACTAAGTGGGGGTTGTGCTTAGAGTGTAACCCAGGCCCTGGGAGGAATGAAAGTGACTGTCAATCTTTCTTGGTGATGGCAAGAAACTTAACAGCCTCATCAGTGTGAGTCAACATGAATTAGCTCAGACACTGCAGAAAGAAAGAACAGACCTTATGTGACACTGAACAACAGAAGGCACATGGAGGGATGTCTTGTGGAGCTACTTGTTATGAAAAAAAAATAATGTCTTAACATGGTAGTGATCCAAGCAAAGCAATTTCCTAGTGAGAAAGTACCAGGGTATTTGATGATTTATCTTCATTGTTGACAAAATTACCTTCAATACACAGTAGCTTGACTGCTTGCAAACAATCACCAGAAGAGCTCTAGCCTTGGACATAAGGATTACAAATAGGTAACTCAGACCCAAAGATGAATAGTATACTAAAAAGCAAGCAAGCAAGCAAACACAAAAACCAAACAAAACAACAAAGAAAACATCCACAGGTCTATCAAATAGAAGCTGCATTTTAGATTGGTGAACCAAAAAGGCAGTCATTTGTTTAAACAGCATCCTAACGAAGGACACAAGGAGTAGAGAACGGGTATCTCTGCAATGTGCTTTAGTACAGTGATCTCAAAAGCTGTCTCAAAATGAGGACCAAAGGGACAAACCCACAGTGAGTGTAGGGAAGAACCACTCTTTGACAGTGGCAGTGAGTGCAGAAATAAATGTGTATGAGATTCTGAACCTGTAACTTTAATTTTTTTTCAAATTATATCCTTAATAATGGTTCTTAAATGCTTTAACCTCCCTTGTAGTCTACCAACCACCAGAGGTAATAAAAAGAAAGGATATGGGGGAGCAGAGGGAAGTAAACCTGTTTAAAAAGTTTCTTTGGAGCAACCATCATCTGTGTTTTCTGGAAATCGGCAGTTCAGTTGACAGGTTAACAGGCAGAGGCAGCTCCGTCTTCTCTCAAACACCTCATGGATACACTAGCAGTTCAGTTTGGTAGATTCGAGTTAGCAACAGTGGTGACGTGACCTAGCAGAGATAGCCAGGCCTCAGCCCCAGCTTGAGTCAGCAAGACGGACCAGCAGGAACACCAGAAGTTCTCAGCTATGCCTCCCTCAGGGAAGCAAAGATCAGTGAAGACTCAAGACCCACGAGCATTGCACAGCTAGCTGTACCAGCAAGCCAAGCTCTGTCTATGTCCCTCCCTGGAGCTCTATTTATACCCTCCAAATATCACGTGTCCTCCACATGCATGGCCTCAGCATGGCTCTTGCCTCAGCACATGTCTTGCCTTGGCACATGCCAATCAACTTGAGTTCTTGGATGTGGCAACAAACTGAACCACACCACGGGAAGGTTTTTGGTGTGTTCTCTCTACAGTGTCCCAACAAACGCAGCTCAACTATTCAGTGTAAGGTGGACCAGTACATACATATCGTTAACAAAGAATTCTTCATCACATGTCCTCTCACGTGTTTGCTTTAGCAGAACATCCTCTCTCCTGTGTCTGCTTCAGTGAAATGTTTCTTCACAAGTTTATCTTAGTCTTTCACACCTGTGCCCACTTTAACAAAACATTCCTTCACACGTTTGCCCCAGCAAAACATCATCCAACCAACTTTCCAAAGAACCCTTAAGTTTCCACTTCATGAGCCGTCCCCAGTTGCGGCACTATCACCAGCATAAGATGCTAGCAAGGATACATTTGCCAGCCTTTTCACAAGAACTGAAGACAAAATGATCCTTGGAGCAACTGGGAAACATCAGGAAATGCCTCGGTGAGGAGATGATGCCTGGATGGGCGATTCAAGTGGAGCATTTATACAGATCAAGTATCGAGATGAGGAAGGGTCTGGGAAACAAGGAGGAAGAGGAGCCAGAAGAGCAGCTAACAGCTTCTGCACTGCCTCGGAGTCCAAGAGAATACAAGAACAGACTGGCATTCTAGACAAAAGGAAGTTCCCTCATCACACAGCAGCATCTTCACAGAGTGGAAGAGACGAGACGGAGCTAAACTTTCAACAGTGACAAGTTTGAAGTTTCTCTTGCTGGGAAGTAAATAGGAGAGGAAATACTCTAAACACTGAGAGGAGGAAGAAACAAATGCAGGCTGGATGTTCACTTTCAGGAGGTAATAGAATGCTCAGGACAGGACAGGGAAGGAGGCCAAGGACAAAAGAAGCAACTACATTGACTATTTGGGGGGCCTATTGGAGAAGGCCCTTCAAAACGAACTTGAAGCAGAGGAACCAGGGAAGACCAATTTGCATTTGATTTTTCATTTAAAATCATGATTTAGAGGACTATGTTAAATAATAATCATCAGTGAAAGAATACAAATATTTTCCACTGAAAGTTAAATGCCAGGAAATAGTAAAAACTCTCAGTTGTTCTATACTTTGTGTGGGGCCGGGCTCAATATTTCACACTTACACTGAAGCTTTGCTTACAGTATCACATATCCTGAGAGTAAGTGAGAGCTAAAATTCCAAAATTATTGCCCAATCAAGGTCAGAGATATACAACTTGTTAATGATTTGCAGTAAAAATATTGTGATACTTCCATGATACTTCCATTTTGCCCAATACAGTGATCCTTCTTCATATCTAATGTTCCTATCTCTACATGACAGTCATGTAAACTACCTGAACCTACCCCACCCCTCATCATTTCAGTACTGTACAGTTCATGTACAACCACCTCCGAAGAGGTTTCTCATATCTACAGTGGGTCCAAAGATCAGACTGACCCTTATGTCTCAGCCCTTGTTTGTTTAAGCCAATAATAGCAATCCTCTTTGTCTATCTTTTGATCTTCCCATTATTTATCACATTTCAAAACTGATAAGTAGTTTGGTACCCTCTGATAAATAAGAGTGCCTAGCATTACTAATATATTAATAAGAAGAATGTATAATTCAGTACAACAGAGTGACACTGGGCAGCATAGTGAACAGGACTTGTTTCATATGTAGCCAGAGTTCTCTCTTGACTCTCCTTGATATTGAATTTCTATTCCCTGATTTCCTAATGAGACCATTTTGCTTTATTGTCAAAACTAAAATCAGGTAACTTTATTACTTTAGTGTTTTAAAAAATATATAACATCATATTTTCTGTAATTCTTAACCATTGATCAACCTTATGTTATCTATACTAGAGGAAAAACAGATTTTGTAGGTTAACTAAAGCCTAATCACCATATAGAAAACTGACTGTTCAGAAAAATGAGTTTAACTCTCTAGATGACTAATTTATTTTTTCAAAAATTTTAAATATATTTTTTATTTTTATTTTATGTGCATTGATATTTTGTCTGTGTGCATGTCTGGGGGGGGGGTATGTCAGATCCCCCAGAGTTAAAGCTACAGACAGTTTTGAGCTGCCATGTGAATACTAGAAAACAAACCTGAGGCTCCTAAAAGAGCAGCCAGTGGTCTTAGCCACTGAACCATATCTCTAGTCCCTAGATGAGTAATTTATAAAACACTTTAGTAAAACAACCATGTTGAATGTTGGAAACTGATGGATATGACTATAAAGCATATTTAATACTGTTATAAAAATAATGGCATGAATATTTGCTATTAAATATTCTTTTTTCCCAAATTATTAAATTTTCTAAATGGTTAGGTATGCTATTAAACACGCTTACCTCATCTTTAAAGTTAGAAATTTGCTATGCTATTGAAATTGTTTCTGAAAATTAACACAATTTTAAGATGCACATGCATATTAAGAGTATAAGACCTTACCAAAGACTAGTTCTGATATACCCAATAGTGTATCAGAAATGCTTTCTAAATTCCCTGTTGGGCTGATAACTTAAAAATCCCAGTGATGCAGACAATCAATCTATACAGTAGTTAATGGATTAATAACCTGGTACACTTCAAAAGAAGGACTCAAACTCAGCTTGACAGCAAGCATGTAATTAGATGAGATAAATGAAGCCTAAACATGGACAAAACAATGACAAGATTCTGAGCATTCAAAAGAAAAAACTACCACCAAGGGAACTCACCCAAATCTATAAAGGTAGACTAATATAAGTCAAATTTTTATAAATGTTCAGTCCCAGCTCGTGACCTGAAGTGTGCTCCACTTGCTTATAACTGAGCTCCTAGTGTGGTCAGAAGGATGGAGCACTGCTGGCCTTCATAATTGCTGAGGCTCCAGGAGGCAGTCTATGTATGACTTGCCTTTGGATATCTTGGGCACGTCAGTTCTGCATTCTACAGCTAGTGTTGGGTTATGCTGGAATATGTATCAAGATTATAAGCAGGTATAAATAGGTAGAACTATATGGATGCAAAGAAACATATGCTCAGCAGGTCAAAAAAACAAACTAAGTAAATCATAGGAAGAAAGCAGTGGGACACCAAAAAATAAAATTAACCCTACTTACATTTTTTCTTTAAAAAAAAAAAAAAAAACTGGCAGAGTTAAGTTTATGCCTGTTCTTTTAAATCATCATATTGAGTAGAAAGAAATGACACTGTTGTCCTTATTCATACTTAGTGAACTAAGTAGACTAACCACTTAGGATTGAGGTCACATTTATGACTAAAACAGCTTCCCTCAGGAACCACTGACGACCTATAGCTCAGTAACTAGTATGTATTATGAAATTTTCCTACATTCATGTTAGCCTGTCAATTGGTATGGTGTTTACAGATCTTGGGCTAGCAACCATATAGTTTAAAGTCATGGGTAGCATTCTTGTCCTGTTAAGCAGACACCATCTGATAGCAATCACTCTCGTCTTCTGGCTGTTACAATCTAATTTTTTAAAATATCACCAATATTCAGAATTTAAATAAGATCTTTTTGGCTTTATACTTTTTGATTTTTTAAAAGATAAATCTGGGCTAAAGTCTCATCAGATATAGAATAGAAAAAAATAAGTCAGTCACTAGACATAAAGTGTCTTAATAAGATTTTAATTTATAATGAAAATTCCTTCATTACAATCTGGTAGCCTGCTATATGTCAAGCACCATGGAATCAGGAATATAATCAACCAGGATAGGCACGGGCCCTAGTGTACTGAAGTATGCAACTCAGAGGGAGGCAGGCGCATTTAATCGCCACAGACATTCAAATGCAAGAAGGCACTAAGCTGATACTGGGAAGATGGAATGTTGAATTCAGGTAAGTGGTCAGAGACAAGGTCAATCCGATAAAAGAATAAATTTAATGTTCACTCCAGAAGTAGGAGTCAGTGTGTAAAATGTAACCCAGGAAAAGGGAACAAGATGCAAAATGCAGAGTACAAAAGAAGCTTGACTCCTCTTAAGAATGATTTAATCCACAGGTGCTGGAGTTTGGTGAACAATAGATGACTTGTAGACAATAACTCGGCCACTTCTAAGGCCAGACCATAAGTCCTGATAAAATCAAATATTTGAGTCTTGAGAATAAAACTATCATGGAAATAAAAAGATATAGGAGAGTGGTGAGGTTAATGTCATTGATTAAAATTAACCAAATTAATGCAATTTAGCATTCCTTCATGGTTAAGTAAGTCTTAGGAGGTCAGTTTTAATTGACAAAGGATACTCAGTTCTACAAGATCACAGAAACCAGTTAGAACATGCATACAACAGCAGCAATATTGAGGTTTTTGAAGTTCTTCCTATCGATAGAACATTTATCGTCTCTTAATTTATGCCTACAAGAGTCTTAGATTCACCTTTCTCCCCCAAATAAACAGGTATAGAAAGGGACCGAAAGAGAGAAAGAGGGGGGAGACAGGGAGGCAGAGGTTCAAGTATCTCCACCAGTCAAAGATAGTTGTTATATCTAGGTTGGTCAGTGGGTTACACCTCTGATTGAACAATTCCAAACTTATAAAGCCTATGATTAACATTATTTTTAAAAAAATGTATAAATGCAAAAAGGAAAAGGGGGCATGGGATAGGGGTTTCCTAAGTGGGGGTGGGGGGGGAATGGGGAAAGGGGATGACATCTGAAGTGTAAATAAAATATCTAATAAAAAAAAGAAAAAAAAGAAAAAACAAACAAACAAACAAAAAAAAAAAAAAAAAAAAGAAAGGGACCGAAGATAATAAACACTCTGACCACAGCACCACAGCTTTTAATGTTTGAAGTTGACTCACTTAAGTAGTTCATTCAGCACACTTTATATTTGGCCATTTAGAGTGAACTCAAAAGAGTTCACTCTAAAATCAAAGTTATCTTTCCCAGTAAAGAGAATTACTAGGCTTCATTAATCCAAACTCTGTGGATAGCTGATGCCCGTGAAGACTCTAACTCTCAATCCTCTTACCAATGAGTAAGGGACACATCTGTGAGAAGCTGTTAGGTGCCTGCATCATACTTAGTAGTATGACATTCTTGAAATGTGCACGAATGGGTGACCTCACCCAAACACCCCAGAGAGGAATGATTCTCACCATAGTGAGAATGTAGCTGAAATGACTTCATCAGAAATGGCCCAAGGCTGAAATAGTAATGACATTGCTAAAATGATCTCACCTTAAATGACCAAAATCTGGAGTGGTAATGACACACAGAGCTGAACTAACAATCTGAAACAGCCCAGGGCCAAGTAGACAAATCAAGAGGAGAAAGTAAATTCTCCAAATCAGATAAAAACTCAGATCCAGAACATATCGCTCTGGACTCTCCACGTGCCCTAATTTTGAAAGGGTGGACTTACAGATAGATAGAAAGATGAATGCTGGAGCTGTCAATCACACCAGCACATGGCAGCTGACCAGATATTCACCAAAATACCTCAGAAATGTTGGTATACATTTTGTAGCGTATACGCTCCTTTTAAGTGGCAGGGGACTCGGTTTAAAAACATCTCTTGACAAATATTAAAATCAAGGAAACTTTAGTGGGAATATTCAGTTACATAAATGCTATGACCTAGAAACCCATGGTAGTCAACTCTACTCATGACATTCCTAAAGAAAAAAAAAAGTACATTTAACTGGAAAATGCCTCACATGTAAAAGTTTGTAGATACTAGAACAATAAATGTCCTATAATTTCAACTATTCAGTAAAAGTTGAAGAAAGTAGTCTCCACAGTGGTATTGTGTTGGGTCAGAGTATTCTTAGGGAAACCATTTTAAGACTTGACATTTATTACATTACATAGCATTTTTAGTTTGCAACTCTGTGTATCACTATGAAATGGAAAGAAGCTCTCGGGACCGCTGGACACTCAGCATAATACACAGCACAACCCACAAATGAGTACAACTGAATTTTAAGTGGCTACTAATTGACATCAATCACTAATTGTCACAGATACAACTACCATATGATACACTTATTATATTAATAATCCTTTCACCATAATTAATAATAGCTCAGAGGCCAAGATCAAAGAATAATTTATAAGCATATTTTTCTGGTCTGTCCTATAAAATTTTACAAAGTATCCAGACTATGATGGATCTATGTAGATGTTAACAAAGAAATAATTGCATGTATGTAATATGATACAACATAACATAATAAATCATCTCTGTATGGGTGAATAAAGATAGTGAGCATCTCAATAATGGGCCTTCTGTTATCTACATGGGACAGACATGCTATTATAGCCATGGAGTCCCAGGAGAAAGTTTATGCAGCACATTATATAAAACTTACTCATAAAAGAACTGGATACTTAATTTCAAGATTGTTTGCACTTTAAATCTTGTGATTATTTTGATTGAAGTTTTACATAAATATAATGCTTGCTATCTTCCAACAAACCCCCCTGGGGTTAAGGTGTCTCTGTAAAGTTCTGAAACTTCAGAATGTGAAGTTTTAAGTTGGGCCTTACAGAGGTTTTTAACCCAAATCTAACTTCACATTCTCAGAGAGCACTCAACCTCTTTCTTTAGTCGCACATCTGTCTCACCATATTCTGATGACTCTCAAGCAGTTCAGTTCTGCAGTCTTCCCCATGTTCATTTCAATGCCTGGTTCATAGCCCCCAGCTCTATTGTCACTGACTAATTCCTCCTCAGCCCCTAACCCTTGCAGTGAGAGCCAATACTGCTGGATGGTAGCTAGGCTGTGCTTTCAACTAGCTCACTCTTATGATGAAAGAATAAGAATAGCAAAGTTCTCATGTGTGTCCACAGGCCTCCCCAGCAGGATCTTGCAGAGTGTGCTACATTCACATGTACTACTACTGTGTGGGCTGGAAACACCAGAATGCCGCATACACACCAGGATGTGACGGGTTAAATTGGCTTTTGTGGGCTATTCTGGGAACATAACCAAGATTTGTAGCTCTTATTTTTTTTTCCATTGAAAAGTACCTTCTAAGTTCCAAATAACCAACTCACAAATGAGTTTTTGGAACAAAATCATTTGTAAGATGAGGGGTTGCCTGCAATTAGAATGAAACAATGTAGATTGGATGAAAATTCAATTGAATTAACCAAAAAGCAGAAAGATGAAAGGCTGTTCCAGAAAGCCAAGTCATTCCTATGAAAAGACACCATTAGCCAGTACATTAGACGCTTTTTGAAACATGCATTAACTCTTTCAGGCCAATGATGGAAAAACACCAGTGTCTCAGTGGTTTGAAAACTACTCCCAAAGGTCTCGAGCTAGTTTCAACATGGGAGATTCTGATTCAATATTTTGCATGAGTCCATAAGCATAAGCAATTTAGTTGTCTGCCAAATAATTAAGTGTGAATGCAGCATAATTAAACATAGAAAGGCAATATAGTTTCTATTATATTCTTATATTTCAGACAGCATAAGCATACCTTTCCCAATAGAAATTATGGTAGAGAAAAGGGAAATGCTTCAACCTTCATTATTTTAAGATTCATTTTTTTTCCTTTTAGTTCAAATTATTTAGCAAAATGTAAAGTCTCTTAAAATGTACCAGAATTTTAGTAACAAGTGTATTTAAATTCCATTTTCATTTTAGGCCCTCATTTGTCGGCTCCTGGGCATGAAAAACTGTAATCCTGCCAACAGGAGTGGTCTCAGCAGAAAAAGCCTCAGGAGCTTCTTTTGCTAGATGAGAAGGCTGACTCCTGGCAGAGGGAAGCTGAGGGCAGCTGGAGAGCCTGAGCAGTTATCTCAGTTGACTGAGCTCACAGTGAAGTAAACCCAGTCATTGTTGCTATCCCAAAGGGAATCAGTTAACTTTGCTGACCTCCATGGACATAAAGATTATCTCCCTAGTACAAAAGGAATAGCCACGATTCTGTAACCTGAGAGCTAGGAGAGTCCTTGGCAGTCATCTGGTCAAGGTATCTTCAAAGTATGATCGTGTTCTGCCTTAGAATTGGATACACAAATCAGAAAGGCAAGGAGGGAAAGCATCTGTATTACTACATTCGTCAGAATATGTCATGGAACAATGGGTCCACGGTTTTCTTTTTTTGTAAACCCCTGATTTCAAAGACCTGGCTCAATATTCCCAGTAAAGTTGCCCCATCTTCAACATAACTCACCAGCACTGCTAAAGCAAGGCAGGCCCAGACCAGACACGTCAAGCCATGTGTCTTCCAAATATTGCCTATGAACTCAAAAACTTCTTTGAGCAATACTAGGAGTTGGTAGAATTGCTGTCCTCTACTTTATAAGTAAGGATGCTAGGGTTATTTGACAAAGTAAACCAGAAAGTAGAACTAACTTTTGGTGACTAAATGTTAATAGCCATTGCAAAGCTTTAGCCATCTAATCTATGACCACCCAACTCCACCCCACCCCACTCCTGCAATATACAGTAAATCTAGAGAAATGTTCCTCACCATTTTTTCAGTGTTGTAGGCCTGCCCTAAGCCATGAATTCCCATACCAATAAAGCAAGCGGGTGACTGTATAAGTTACGCTACCTTCTGTCATGTTCATGTATGCCCCTAAAATACAAATATTATTAATTAATAAGTGCATACCACAGTTTATTCAGAATATAGTCAAATAATAAAAGCTTTTGCAGAACGACTAACCCCACTACTTCTGATTGAATGGATTTGGGATTCAGTGGGAAACTGAATGGGTAGTGCTGAACAGTACAAGTGGACACATTTCTCATTGGGTACTTTCCTAATGCTCCCAAAATCTCTACACCAGTTTCCGCACACTATTGTGATTCAAAAGAGATCTGTTGTATACTATCAACATGCTGCCTCCTCTGACTGCTACAGGAAGAATTGCATCTGACATGGCCCTCTAAAGCCTAAAAAAGTAAATGTACTCCACTTTATGTCTACTGCAGAGATACCAGTCATTGCTTAGTGTTTTCAATGAAAAGTGTTTATTGTATTTTATAGTATAGTGGTTTGATCGAGGTGTTCGTCCAGCCTAGATTAGCTTGATGGTCTATGAAGGTATCACTAGGCAGTGACATTCTTACATGGGGCTTCTCTACAGAGCATCCCTTCTGTAGAAAACCTACCAAAGCTTTTTCAGGGCCCCAGGAATATGTAAATGCAATTTCAAGGCAAAAAGGCAAAAAGCATTTTAAGTCTTTGAGTCACCATTGATCTTGTCTTAAAGTAATTTACATGGCTAAATAAAAACAACAGTTTAGGAGGGGCCTATCAATGTGCAAAGTTAGAGAAGTATAAGTTTTATGCTTTTTATTCAAAGAATCAAACATTGTTTATGATTAGTAGATTCCTATATTTGTTTCACCTAATGTCTTACATATATCTATATGCTTACTCACTGTGAGGGTAAAAACTTTTCATAAACCTTGGCACTTAAAACTGCACAGGTTCAGGGCTGGAGAGACGATTCAGTAGTTAAGTGCACTTATTGCTCTTTGAGAGGTCCTGGGTCACAGTACCCACCCTGGAGGGCTCACAACTGCCTATTAACTCCAGCTCCAAGGCTTCCAATGCTTTCAGTCTCCTGCAAACTCTGGTGCATGTTCTTATTTTCTCTCTCTCTCTCTCTCTCTCTCTCTCTCTCTCTCTCTCTCTCTCTCTCTCTCTCTCTCCCCCTCTCTCTTCTTCCCCACTTTATTATTTAATAAATATTTCTTATTTCTTATTTATTATTTATTTAATAAATATTAAAGAGTAATAAAAATTATTACTCTTTAATATTTATTAAAGATTACCCTGTGAAGTAAACTCACATTTTACATTTTGATGCACAAATAGGCTTTGCCCAAAAATTCTCTTGTAAGCATCACATATCCCCTTAGACCAATGGAAATTGAAACATGAACTCAAGATATTTAATTTTTTAAAATTCATCATAGGTAATTTTTATAATGCCTACATGCTTTCATTGAAATTTTTTCCTTTTTTCTTTTTATACTGTGAGACTATACATAGTATAAGAAATCAGAAACAAGTTAAACTCACGATTTATAAAGTAACAGATTTTAAAGGCTTATCACTGAGGTTGTAATAACCTCAACATTCTCTCCTCTTAGTTATTATATTGTTTTAATGCCAATTAAAACAATGCAATTGATTTTAAATAAAAGTAATTTCAAAATTTTATAGATATGTGACCATAATCTTTGGGCTAAAAATAAAATGTTTTAATCAAATTATACTTTTTTCTACAATATATTTTATGCACACAGTATATATGTGGGTAGATGTTAAAATTAATGAATCAAACTGTCAAATTTTTACTTGAAAATTAATAAAAGCCAGATTTTACTTTGTTAATTACAGCAATATATACATGGCCAAAAAATGAACACCATCCATTTTTTAGGAAAGCTTTGAAATGAGTGAGTCAGATTAATTACTTTTGAATGATTTGCTTTTATCTTGCCGAAATCCAATATATTATTAAGATGCCTAGACTCTGCAGATAATAGACCAAGGTGAGCCTTCTGTCAGCACACACAAAGAAGCAGAAGTGAGGCTCAGAATAGCACATACAACCCAATATGCTAATCCAAAACAAAGGAGCAAGGCCCACAAAGGGCCAAGATGGCAGAAAACTCAAAAGAGAGCCGCACTTGGTAACAAGATTTTCTACGAGCTCATTAATATTTACTAAAGCCAAGAGAGCTAGAGGTTTTTTTTCTTTCATTTAGCCACAAATGCCTCCTTAAAATTATTCCTATATCGAGACAGCATTAGAAAAATAAACTATGCATATAAAAGAAGCTTCGAATGAAAGACAATTGGCTTTTAAAATAAGCCTGCTTTCAATGTGAGCATCTGCACCCAGAAGACCATTTACACAAATTAACATATTTTATCTACTGTAAAAAAAAGAAATAATTCATATATGCAAGATAGTTTAATTTAAATTACTATCAGGGGATGCTTGAACATTATTAGCACACCCACAAAACATACGCTCTGATAACTGTAACAAAGATTTGTACTTAAAAAGAAACGACGTGGGAAGGTTCTTTTCCAGTCTCAATAGTGTTTCATTGAGTTATGTGGTATGGTGATCCAGTAATGTGTATTGTGCACAGGGAGCCTTGGACTGGAAATTTTATCTAATCCTAGATGAACACGTGCATTAAATAAACTAACCTTTGTGAGCCTCAGGCTTTCATCTGTAAATGGGTTCACAGGACCTCTGAGACTCTGCTTAAAATGCTTAATATAAGGAATGATCTATCCAGAGCCTTCAGCAAATGCTGCACTCTTCTTGCTTCTTGTTTCTGTTCCTATCTTTAAAGTATCCATGAGAAGAATTTACACATGACTTTGTAGGGGCATTATTAACTGATGTGTTGTCTTCTCGATTTCTCTCCTTTTATTGTAAACTAGTATGCATGACTTGCAAATCTTTTATTTTATTTTATTTTTTGCAAAATCATGTCTTACTTTATGGACCATTATATACCTAAGTCTGCTACTCTATCTGTGTTAATATATGATTTAAGTGTTCCCAAATGTTTATAAATTTACAGCATTATATATCCTGGTAGTATCAATGTGTGTCTATGTAGCACCATATTGGAGATGTTTCCGAGAATTAGTAAATAACATTGCAGTGTATTGATCTAATATTAAAACAGATATCCCACAAAACATATACTTGATTTAATAGCTTTATGTCCTAACCAAACATCTCAGCATGTTTCTCTTTCCTGGAAATTTTCAAGTTCAATTTTGAAGCAGTAAACGCATCTATATTACAACTTGCCTTATATATAACCAGAGTAGCTCATTTCAAGTTCTTCACTATTGCTCGTGTCTTCTTTGCTCATGTCTCATCTAATCTGCCCCGCAGGTAATACTTGTTACCAAGGCATGGAAACAATCTTTGAAGTTTACCCAATGAACTGGAATCTAAATACAGATATATATATATATATATAATTTCTTTATCCCTTTCATTCCTTAAAAGTTAGCACCGGATATACACGTGGCATATTTAGCTTTTACTCTTTAGTTTCTTTATCAGCAAAGTGAATTCTTACTCTTTCACAATATCCCATTGTATCTTATAGACTACTATTTCTCAAACATGCAATTCTAGTGGTGAACTGGAAAGTCAAAGGGAAACGAATTTGTGGAACTACTGGTTCATGTTGTGCCATTATTTCCTTCAAATGGCATAGCAACTGATTGCATTCCTCACTTGATTCCCAGTTTCACCTCTTCTTTACTTCATTGAAATGATGTTGTGGGTGAGATAAGATCTTCTATAGCCTGTTTATAATAATTGTAGCTGTGAACCTCTTAAAGTGCACATGAACTGCTGCCAGTGTGTTAAGAAATCAACTACCTCTGCCTCTCCTCACATTCCTATTATATTAGTTCTCTTTTGTTTCCAAAAACATGCTCTGCTTTAAGGACAGCAGGTAAAAGAAAGAACAACAATATCAACCAACCAGACCCCCCAGAGTTCCCAGGGACTAAACCACCAACCAAAGAGTACTCATGAAGGGACCCATGGGCTCCAGCCAAATATAGATGCCTTGTCAGGCATCAATGAGAGAAGAGGCTATGTCGGAATGTAGGGGAATGCCAGGGCAGGGAGGTGGGAGTAGGTGAGTGGGTGGGGGAACACCCTCATAGAAGCAGGGGGATGTGGATGGGATAGGGAGTTTCCTGAGGGGAAACTGGGAAAGGAGATTACATTAGAAATGTAAATAAATAAAATATCCAATTAAAAAAAAGGATAGCTGAAAAATGTTTTAAAACATTGTTTTCTTCTTAAATTTGTTTAAGAGTTTAAAATTATTGGGAAATTTCTTAAGGAGGTAATCTTATTTAAATTATTTTGTTAAGTTGTAAAATTAATAGAGCCACAGAAGTGAGGTATATTTACTCCTTCACTCACATGCGTACACATTCATTCAAGATATGTTAAACATCTGTTTGTGCCAAGATACGTCAGGCACTGATGACATAGGACAATCATGTTTCAGTGTCACAGTATTTGTATATTCAATATGGAGAAGTTTAAAAGAGGAATGGACTCTAGGTAAGGCTGAAACAAGTTTTCTTTTTCTACTCTTGTCAGTGGGCTAGAAGAATTGAAAGTATCTGTTTTCAAATTCAGATCCCTTTGTAGGTTAAAGCAATTACCAAAAACAAACAGTTTTTCTACCACAAAATTATTTGTGTGCAGAAAGGAGTACCTTAGTGCTTTCTTATTTGGGCTGTAGAAATACTGTATATCTTAGATCATTTTGGGTTTTGGAGAGAGGACAGGTGTGAATGCAGATGTGTATGCCTATGCAGAAGCCAGGGTTCATCATGTATCTTAGATTCATTTCTTATTCCCTTAAGTCTCTCATGAGGTTAAGTCTGTCATGAGGCTGACAGCCAGCAAGACCAAGCCATACCTTTCCTTTCCCTGCCTACATACCCTGCACACACAGCACTAGGGTTACAAGTGCTCACAAGGACATCTCGTTCCTTATGCGAGTGCTTGAATTCAAACTCAGATCTTTATGCATGTGTAGCCCTTTTACCCATGGAGACATCTCACTGACTCTAGCTATATTCTCTTAAAATATTTTTTTAATGTTATTACCTTTTTATCAATGTTTACTTAATGCCTATCAGAAAATTGTTTAAATATGCACTCAAACTACCAAAAACTAATTAAACTTGGCATAAACTTTCAACTTTGATTTAAAAATTGAAAAACACGACATTTGAAAGGGATAAAACAATTATCTTAAGACAATTAAAACGTCTTCTGTAAATATCTCAATAAGTAATATACAGGATTAACAGAAGTTCAAGTAAACTAGATCATTAATATACAGATGGGCACGACATCACTGAGTCAAACTCTTTGTAGCTCAGTTTCCTCATAATAAAAGGTAAATGATTATTTTATAATGTTTCCATTAAGAATAAGAAAATCGATATAAAATAGTTCATTGCTTCTGCAAGTTAATGGTCAATTAAACATTTTCATAGAAACAAATGTAAATTACAAATGCCAAACAACGATTAACTCTTCCGAGAGTTATTTACATCTACATTTCATGTTTTTTATTTGATTCTCTTTACATTCTATTGTATTCTCTGGTTCCTCTACATTCATGTTTATATTATCCATTACTTATTCTTCTTGTCTCCACAGTTTTTCCTTGACATTTAGATTATTAACATCAACAAAATGTTTTTATTATGTAGATAAGCAACACGAACTGCTTATTACACTCAGTGATAAAAACAAAATTCTCATAAGATAAGGCATTCCTGAGGGAACTAGCCTGAAATTCTCCAGTACCAATCTGCTACTATTCCCACAATAATCAGGAGTATAACGTAATACAAAGGATTTGAGTTGGATGTGTATTATAGTTCTCCTTGTATGACTTAATGCCAAAAAACTGTGAAATATATTTCACAGATGGATAGAGTTATATCTAGAATTCCAATGCAAGAACCACTCAGGCCACATCCTTACAGACTTTTATGATAAACTTTTATTATAAATTCACAGTGAAAAAAAATAGAGTCTCTTTGTTCATAAGAAAGTAATCAGAAGACTTTTCCCTGAAAGGCTGAGTCATTACAGTATAATGCAAACTGAAATTCGATTTCAATTATTCTCAAGTGTGGCTATGCCGTCTTTTATTCTCCCCTTTGGTGAAATGACAGCCTTGGTAATTGAATATTAATTTCCTCCAGAAAGGCATTCCAAATTCTTCTTCAAAGAGGGAGTTAAGCTTATTAATTCACTCCTTAAGAGGACAAAGTGCATGACTTGCTGTATAAGGAGTAAGAACTCCTGGGGGCCAAGAAGATTTAATCAAGGATTGAAGGGGAAGAAAAAGTGAGTAGCCAGGATGTAGAAGAATGTGAGGTCATCACCCACCTTCTCAAGAGGCCACAGTGAAGTAACAAAGCAAAGCAATCAGAAGTACAAATTCCTCCTGAGACACAGGCTGATACGCAGGCTTTCCTGTATAATGCCTCTTAAGTCTCTGGTACCATTCTGGAACACTGATTTCTATTTCATGATATCACCAACTTTGCCTAAGACAACTTGTACTACTCCTGACTTACAGGCCTTAGGAACATCTGGGAGGTTTTTATTTTTTTTTTCTTTCATAAATCTACTCTATGCGTACCCACAGAGCCCTTTATATTTATTAGTGTCAATTCTAAAACAAGTTCAACCTAAGTTATGAAAACTTTAACCATGCTAATTTGTGAACAAATTACCAATGACTGATAATACACAATGATCAAAAATTGCACTTCCAAATGGTAGCTTATATCTATTCCTCAACACTTCTGCACAGGCATGTAAATATACACACACATATAACTTCCTTTCTCCAAAAGACATCGCCATATACTATAATTAAATATTCCTATGTCATAGCCCCAATTAAAACACATATAAACACTCTAACTAGTTAAAATCTTGGCCATAAATACTCCGTCATGTAACAACAGTAGTTCTCAAACTCATGGATCTGAAATCCACTTCTATACACTTAAACATAATTAAAAGATTAGAAGTTTTGATTCTCTGTGTCATATCTATCTTTTTTGCATTAAAATTACTGATAATGTGGGAGATATTTAATTATTTTATAAACAATACATTATATAATATAAGGCATGTGGGTTATGGAAAATAAAAGTTTCAAAACCAAAATGGATTAAAAGAATAACATTGTTTACATTTGAGAAAATCTACTAAAGTCTATGTAAATAGATGATAGCTAAATTCTCATGTTTGTTTCTGCAATCCATATGTTAAAATGTTATCTACCAAGCATGGTTTAGTTGTATACATCTAGATATCAAAATTTGAAGGGCTAAGACATAAGATTGCCATTAATTCAAAGCCAGTCTGGGCTGTACAGTGAGTTTCAGGCAGCCTAGGGATAAAAATTGGGAGTCTGTTTTAAAAAAATTGTATAACTATATAACATTATATAGTTATATACTATATAGTTTTATATATAGTTAAGTAGAAGAAGATCAATCAATAAATACATAAATGATAGATGATAGATAGATAGATATACATAGAAAATAAATAGATACATAGTAGATAGATCAATAAGAGTTTGTTGCTATATTCATTTACCAGAACATAATTAGCTAATTCATATTCTCCCTAGAAAAATAACCTGCATTTGATTTAGTAACTACAGTTAATCCAAGAACAATTTTTTAGAACATTTTTAATGTATCTTGCCTTCTAGGCAACATTTAAGATTCTCTTATCTACAAATACAAGCTATTTTTACTTGTGCAATCAGTGTTTCTTCAGATCTACCTACAGATTGCCTATTCTCCTTTCTAACTGATTATTTTTATGGTTTGATTTTTTTATATAAAATTGTTTTCCTTCTTGTTGTATACTGTTGGGACATCCTTTCAACAGGAAACTGCTGGAAGTAATTTCTTTCAAGTTTTCAGTTTCTGGAAAGACATCTATTTCTACATCTCACAGTCATTCCTATAATTTCTTGTCTTATAGGTAGGAATATTTTGTTTATTTTTTGAGAATTTCATACAGAATAGTTTTTTTCATAGTCTTTCCAATCACCTAACTCCTCCAAGATCTTCCCACATTCCTACTTTCTTAGAGTGTCCATTGCTATGAACATTTAATTGGAGTTGGCTTACACGTTCAGAGGTTCAGTCCATTATATCAATGTGGGAAGCATGGCAGCGTCCAGGAAGGCCTGGTACTGGAGAACGAGCTGAGAATTCTACATCTTGATCCAAAGAAGATGACTATCTTCAGGCGGCTAGAAGGAACACCTCCTTTGCACTAGGCAGAGCTTCAAAGTCCACCCCCACAGTGATGCAGTTCCTCTAACAAGACCATACATTTTAATAGTGCCACTTCCCATGGGCCATACATATTCAAACCACCATATCCACTCAACTTTATTTTTCTCTGCCCTTAAAAAAAGAGTCACTGAAAAACATGGAATCTGATTTGTGTTGGCCACTGCTGCTCAGTATGGGGCTCGCCCTGGAGTATGGTTGATATACGTAGTGTCGTGTCATTTAAGAAGGCAGATTTTTCCACTTCTGGACAGCTATTGTTTGCAAAAAGCTTTTTGGACTTTCTGCCCACTTCTCCTCCTCTGTACTCAGATTCTGTCAGGCTTGAGATTGTGCATATCATGTGCATGCTGCTTAGTCTCTTTGACTTCATATCTGTATCTGTCCTATTGTGTCTGAAAAACACTGTTTCCTCAAAATTGTCCATCACTTCTGGGTCTATCTAACTATATTTTTACCCTCTTCTATGCATAGATCTCTGAGCCTGGCAAGGAGGATTGTGATAAACACAGTCCATTCAGGACTGAGCACTCTAAGGTCTTTCATTCGCTTCATGTTGTCTAGTTAGTACTCTGTGTTAACTGTCATCTACTACCATAAGGTTGAGCAAGGCACTGATATATGGGCAAAGTAGTAAGTCAGTAAGAGCTGTTTTGTTGCTATGTTCATTTACCAGAATAATAGTAGTTGGTTTCTTTCTACAGCCTATGATCCAACTAGGTTTAGGTTCTTGGCCTCATTTATAGTATCAGCAGGAGTGGAACTTCTAGTTGAGTGCCATTCAGGTTTCTCCACAAACATGTTCTATGCCATAAGTATGCATTGTCTTCAGGAATACTATCTTAAAGTCAATTTGTAGAGGGTAATCAATAGGATTAGAAAGACTGTTGAGTTTGGGGGTCCTCTGGGACCTCTTTGGCCAATATCCATATTGTTCTTGAAAGATAATTGTAATGTTTACAAATCTAGTGCAAGGTAATTGTTCACAGTAACTCAGTCCGCCTCCTTCTCAATTCTATGAAGAAGATTTATTGGTATAATGGTGGATGGTCAGATTACTAACTTGTCTGTTTCCTATGACACTTTTAGAATTTAAGTATTTGTTGTGGTTGTGCTTCAGTGTGTCTAATTATATCTCTCTTTTTCCTATATCCTGATTGGGATTTATGAGTGAACCTGAACATAAGAATGTATGCATTTCATTGGTTCTGGAACATTTTCATTCATACTTTCAAATATTAATCCTCTATTACTTTTTTCATAAATTCATGATAAATAGATAGATAGATAGATAGATACAGATGTATATACAGATGATATATAGATGATATATATAGATATATATGTGTATAGATATGTATGTATAAACAGAGAGATATATGATATACCTACTGTCTACTCTCTACACATCTCTTAATTTGACTCCTAATGTCCTCATTATTTGTCTCTCCATGCTGATAAATCTTCAGATCCTCTAATTTGCTGTTAATTGGTCAAACCATGAAATGTTTTATTTTTAAATGATAATTTTCTATTCAAGTCCCATAAATAGATGTTTAATCATTTTGATTGTTTCTTATCCCTTAATAATTCACTTTTATTTCAGTAATTAAATACTCACATTCTTACCATATGCACCCAGTAATTTGGCTGGATTTTTGTGACTTTGTTGATCAACTACCACAGTGCTTTCCTTAGATGTGTAGTTTGTTGTTCGCACTGGATTTTGAACCACTTAACTTTATCCATAAAATTATTTGGGATTTGAGAGTGTGTACCTCTAAAAAGGACATTACTTCTGTCAATCATCTGAGAACATTTAAACATGTAGCTTAGATTTTTTCAGCTAGTACACATAGAACTGCATGTCACCAGTACATCCAATGATCAGCTTGGGTAGGAGGAATGTGGTGGGGAATAGTCTTCCCCTTGTATGAATCTGGTCCATATGTCTATAGTCCTACATAAAGAATTATTCAGGTTATAAGTGACCAGTGTCACGTTACATATTTTCTAGTTATTTGGCTGTAAAGGAATTCTCACTTTCAGGGAAGCTCAATCATACATTCTAAATGATTACAAAAATAGTAGAGGATTAAAAATGCTTTTAGTGAGTTGTGAAAATATTTAAGATGGATACTTAGTCATATCAACAGACATAAAAGTTTCTAACTATATAGGGCAGCAGGCTTATATAGCAATTCTACTACAAGGACATACATTCATTTTAATTTATAATGATACCTATAATGTGTTAAAGTCAGAATTATTCAAACTCCTAAACAGCAATTTATCAAGTCTTTTGTGTCACTCATTTTAAACTATAAAAAGACTTTAACAAATATGTGGTTCTAAATTCGATTAAAATGTTGTTCCTTTTTCATTAGAAAATCCTGTGGAAACAAGTATCAGAAATGTATCTAAACAACAGCTATGAATATGACCAAATGGCTGCTTTAATCTTCAACTTGTAAGTTTTGCAGCATTGATGAAGTTGCTTTAAGGATTTGCCTCTTTTTTAGGGGGGTGGGGGTTGAGACAGGGTTTTTCTGTGTCGCCCTGGCTGTCCTGGAACTCACTCTGTAGACCAGGCTGGCCTCGAACTCAGAAATCCGCCTGCCTCTGCCTCCCAAGTGCTGGGATTAAAGGTGTGTGCCACCACCGCCCGGCTTGCCTTATTTTAAGATGTTTCTCTTAAATGAAAATACAATGGTAAAGGTTAATTAGACAATTAACTTTGTGCTCAGATATCTGTATAGGGCAATGTGAGGAAAAAAAGGAATTTAATATATCAGCTAATTTATTTGTCATATTTATTCATCTATAGTTCTACTTTTCAGGGTAGCATTTAAGCATCATTAATAAAATATTTAACTGTGTCCTGAAAATAAATATAACTTTATGAACTGAAATAAGTATAATGGCCAATATTTTGCAAGGAATTTCAAAACTCTCTGGAGTTCAGCCCTGGTTATGTCTGACATGGACATTGTTATTGAAATACAGTCTCATATTCAGCAAATTTTTCTAATGGAACATAGACTTTAGATCTGGTATTTGATGTTTAACTTATAGCTGTTGTGTATTCTATTTAAACTGTATATCTCAGCATTAATATCAGAAAAACAAATGATAATTTAAGCATGAAAATTTAAGTCATTTACTTTTAATGTACTTTCCCTAAAACAATGTTGAAATTATAAGGCATTCTCCTTTTCCTGGGAAGATAGTTCAGGGGATAAGGCACTTGTACCACAAACCCGACAAACTGAGTATTAGCTCCAGAATTTGTGGTCAATAATCTTAATCCCTCCATAGAAAGATAGGCTCACAGACAGGAGAATCCCTGAAATGCCAGCTACCTTGATGTATACAACTGAACATGAAGAATGATCCTGTCTTAAGCAAGATAGAAAGAGGAACACAACCCTTAGGTTGTCCACTCACCTCCATATACATACTTCTAGCCTGTACCTCCACATTTAAACATATGCATCAATATATAACACATACCCATACACACGCACTCACACATACACACACTCACACACACACATACACACACACACACACATACACTCACACGTTAGAGTATACAGAATTCTTTTTTATATATTTTAATTGGTTATTTTGTCTATTTACATTTCCAATGTTATCCCCCTTCCCAGTTTCCTCTCCAAAACCCCTCATTCCAACTCCTGTCGCCCCTGCCTCCACAAGGGTACCCCACTACCCACCTGCCCACTCCTGCCCCACTGCCCTAGCATTCCCCTAAGCTGGGGCATTAAGCCTTCACAGGACCAAGGGTCTCACCTCCCTTTGATGCCAGACAAGGCCATCCTCTGCTACATATGCTGCTGGAGCCATGGGTCCCCCCATGTGTATTCTTTGTTTGGTGAGTATACAGAATTCTTAAAAGTTTAATTGCTTATAGTTCTGTCTACTGGAAGTTAAAATTCCAACAATAAATTGCTACATCTATAGATCATTAGAATTATAGTAATATGCTCTAAATTATTTCAAACTATCAGAATGTGTTTTCTTCCAATATAAAAGAAAACAACAAAGGCTAACTTTTGTGATATAAAATCAGCTAATTGAAATATTTAAAAGAAATGCTATGCCATAATTTCTTCTATCACTATTTTAAATATAAATATAAGTAGAAACAATTAAGAATTTCCTATTTTTTATATTCATTGATTCTTAACAGACTTCATAAGAGTCTTTGAATCCCACTGTGTAGGATTCTAAACAGTCACCAATATAAAGCAGTGTCAGGCCTAATCCAGATTGGGAGGAGCTTTCCACTCAGAGGATGAAAGAACTGGTAGAAGCAGGTTATTAAATTGAATGATAACAAGCAAGAAATCACAAGACAGCCAAAACCATTCTGCCAGTGAATTGTTTAGAATTTCTGGAAAATGGGCCTGGACAGATGCCTCAAGAGTTAAGAGTCCTTGCCCAGTTTAACTTGAAATCAGTGGTAAAACCCAGCCTTGGTATCTGAGGGGAGTGGCCAATAGAACTGCTGATGCATGAATGTTGAAGTCCCTTCCAGAAAATGGTGTCAAGTCTGCATATAACCTATATGCATCTTTCTGTCCATTTGAAATGATTTCCAATTTCTCATGGTACCTGATATGCTTTTTCTAGCATTTCTGATTCATAAATGGCTGGCTCTTCATGTAGGAAACCCATAGAAGCCAAGAGCTCTATGTGCTCATTTCAGAATTAGCTAGTTTTGTACAGGGTTTCAACTGGCTTATACTAAGTCCCATGTATGTGTTTTACCATCTGCAGAACAAAGAGATAGGGAAGTATGAAGATTAATGTTAATAAGACCATATCGTGGTCACAGTACTACTATGTGCTCAGATAAAACTCTTAGAAGCAGTTCATTTCACTTGTGACCCTCTACTAACTCTACTAACTTCCTAGGAATTAAGATCAAGTGACTACATAGTACAACCTGTCTTAAAAGCATCAAGTACAATCTCTCATCTCTTGCAAAGAAAAGAACTGACTTTCAAGGCATTCTATCCTGTGAATTCTTACTCCAGCATTTTAATATACTGAAGGCCATGGTCATATGTCTTCATCTTTATATTTAATGGTGTCCCAATTAACAGCATCCTTGGCACTGGAAGAACGTGTCTTTGAAATGTGTTCAATCTTGTTTCTGGCAGGACTGAGTTCTAGTGTTCTATAAGAGTGATCTACTTGATAAAATACCTTTCCTGGTTTCCTCTCCTCCCACTGTCTCAATTTCTCTTCCCCAACAGCCCTTCCTAAGGTTGACTCATAGTCATTAATGTTCTCAGAAAATCTAAATAAAGCATGACACTTCCAAAGAAGCTGATGTGTGCAAGCCTTACAAGGGCTTCATACTCCTTTTTTTCTTCTACTCCAGTGCCATGCCTTCGCTCTCACCTTGCCTATTCTGCCTGACTTCTACATGTACACTTGGAATCCATCTTGGGAAATAGTTAATTACTAGATTCTTTCTAGGTAGTCCCATGGATTTTAAGTGTGCAATTATAAACCTATAATCTTTAATTTTAGTCTAGACTGGTGTCCTAAATGAAGATACAGATTTGCAAGAACTCTTAACAGCCTGATACTAAATGGTAATAAGATATTCAATGAGAGGTGGAGGGGGAGAGAGGGAGGGAGGGAGGGAGGGAGGGAGGGAGGGAGAGAGAGAGAGAGAGAGAGAGAGAGAGAGAGAGAGAGAGAGAAAGTCTTGATATTTCTTACAAAGTCTATCTCTTCTCCATCTCATCCATCTCAGAAACTGCTTCCTTCGATCATAATTGTTCAAGCTAAGCCTAGAGCTATTTTGCTTCTCCCTGCCATTTCAGCCACCTTCCAAACCCATTAACAAGTCTGTTAATGTCACTTTCAAAATATACCCTTCTCTTCTCTTTAAGAGCCAACAGCTGTATCTATGCACCACTGATGATACTTAAAGCCATTAGGTAAGTGGACCATGCCAATGAATGCAAAAACTAACATTGAACCAGTCTTAATCTAGGGTTTATAATTTCAATCACTGTCCCAAATTTCTTCTTTAACTACTGTCTTTTTTGTCTTTACTACCCAGTTGTCACATAAAGGTAATGACATAAAATGCATATTTTATGTGTGCACTTAAATGTCAGTAGCAATAGAGGGCTATCACCTTTGAGTTTAAATTACTTCTATAGAAAACTAATCTGAGCATTAAAAGGAGATACTTAGATTACAGCTATGAGCCACAATGTGGCCATATAAGAAAGGAGTCCCATCAGCTTTCTGGTAGCCATTGTCAAAGATAAATTACTGTAGGCAGAGAGTCTTTTCTTTTGATCTCAGGTTTTTATTAATGTAATTTGATCTCATAGCAATAACTTATTTTTGCTCTACAAAAGGTAAAATCAGTTATTATCATATGAAACATGGCAATACAAAAAGTAGTAATCAAAAATCTAAATAAATCAGATGCAGGATGATCATGAGCTTCAGGGTTTGAATGACAGGACCACAAGGAAGAATGACAAAGATGGAGTGTTGTTAGATTCCCTGTGTGTAATTTCTGTACAGTTGCCTCAGGCACTCATCAAAATTTATTTATCATTTATATATTGGTGCTTTTTCTGTCATCTTTGTTCTAAGTAAATAGGAGAATTAGGTAAAATTATATTCATCTACTCTGCACCACTCAACAGTTAAATTTCAAGTTTGCTATAGTTTTGGTATTAAGCTTAGCCTTTTGCTAGTCTTGATGATTTAGAAACCATTAAAACTATAAAAAAAAAAAAACACTTGGACTTAAAAAATCTTAGAGAATGATGAGCCAATAAAAATGCTAGATATGAGGGGTTCTACCCAGCAGCTGACTGAAACAGATATAGACACCCATAGCCAAACATTAGATGGAGCTTGGGATATCTTGTGGAAGAGTTGAGGAAAGGATTGAGGGACCTGGCGGGGATAAGGACTCCACAAGAAGACCAGCAGAGTCAACTAACCTGTACCCTTGGGATTGCACCAACCAAAGAGCATATGTGAGCTAGACCTAGGCTCCTTGCACATACATAGCAGATGTCCAGCTTAGTTTTCATGCTGGTCCTCAACAACTGGTGCAGGGGCTGTTCTTGGCTCTGTTCCCTGCCTACAAATCCCATTCTCCTAACTAGGCTGCCTTGTCTGACCTCAGTAGAAGAGGATGTGCCTAGTCCTACAGAGACTTAATGTACCAGGGTGGGTTGGGGCCCAGGGGGTTCTTCTCCCTTTTTAGAGAGGAAGAGAAGGGACCATGGGGAAGGGGCTATATGAAGGGGGACCGGGAGGAAAGGAGACTGTGATCAGAATGTAAAGTAAACAATTAAATAAATTAATAGAAAAATAGGCTAGATATAGGATACTCTATATTTTCAACAAAAGAAGATGAAAAGTGACTGTACATCTAACAATTATTGAATGCTTACTCTCTGAAGGGCACTGGGAATTCTTGTAAAAAAAAAAGTAGACACTAGAGTTTACAGTTATTAAAAATACAGGAAAATGAAGGAGACTTCAAGTCAAGTATTAGAGACAGTGTAATTACTGAGGAAGAACACTTAATTTCAACTGAAGGCAACTATACGATACAGAAAAAGACTGGAAGGAGGAAATGGCATCTATTTTGAGACTCAAGAAAGTAAGTTTGGGGGTAGGGATAGTACAGAGAATGTTACATGCATTTAGTGTTTCCAAGGTGCATCCTGTGTTAACTTACATTATCTCAATTAACTTCCAGTAAAACTCTCTTGAGAATTCCACTATTGTTCCCAGTCTTTACCCCATCAGTCAGTTTATGCCCTTCATCTTTGTCAGGGTGAATGCTCCTATTAGCAATGCACTGTGTTTCTCTGCCCTGATGTGACAAACTCATGACAAAGTGAACACAGTGTACTGAAGGCTTGAACACTCCTTGTACAGTCAGACCACATATCAATTCAAGAAGAAAATCAATCTTTATACCTGGCCAATCCTAGAAAGTACTAGACTCATGGAGATGACATATGTGTAGAGTCCTATACATAACGTTGAGACCAGCTACGTATAAATAAGAGATCAATGGGTATTTTTTTGTTCCTGAATTTTTGTTGCTGTTTATTCCAAGGTACTAGTAGCTAATTGGAACAATGTAGACTTAGGAACAGAACTCAGAGGAAAGGGATGATATATCCAAAGGGCTTTAGCTAGTTAGCTGAAGAGTCTAGCTTAGATTATTCTCTGTCATAGACTTAAGTCTAATTCTTTCTAATGCACTGATGTTGAAGTGACAAATTTGAGGCTCTTTTGAGGTGGGAGTAGCTGAATGAAGGGAGGACTGGAGTTCAGAAAGGGAAGCCTGACTTGATTGCAATTGTCTTAGGTTGCATAATAATTCATGAAGCTGGGGAGATATCTTTGGTTTAAATGTAGGAGAGTCTTGACTATAAAGATTAGGAATTGCAACTTCAGTCTCTAAGGACATGAAAAGCCATCAAAATATTTTGAATACAGGAGAAACCTATTGAAGGAAGACAGTTCGGAAAGCCCCATTTAGTACAAATATTAGAGAGATCACTCAGGTTTTTTGCAGTAATCTAGGCAGTTAAGTAAAAGATAATAGACAATTATTTCTCATCTTTAAGCCAGGATTAATTTATACTTGCCCCAATAGACACTTATTACAGCATGAAAAGGTTTACCTTTCCGAAAACAAATCAAGATTGGTAAAATGTAAGCTAACTCCTTGGGTCTTAACACTTCATTTCCTTCAACATATTCCTCCTTAGTCATTAATTATGTTTGTATATAGATACGTAGCAATTGATAAATGAGGTCAAATGAATTGCATGGCAGCTGGAAGCTCAAATCCACTGCCTTTAAGCTAAAATATTAACAAAAGATGCAGTGACTATAATATGACAATCATATCTACACAACACCAGCTCACAACAAGATGCTCACTCCCCTTTTCTAAACTATTTTCACCAAGGACTATCAAAAAAAAACAAGGACTGTAAAAAAAAAAAAAAAAAAAAAAAAAAAAAAAAAAAAAAAAAAAAAAAAAAAAAAAAAAAAAAAAAGGTATATTTTAGTTTGCCTGTTTACTTTAACGGAAAGCGCCTGTTGACCGGATTTGTACATACATAGGAGTAGTAACCCACAAATAGACCTGAAATTTATTCTGAAGATCATCAGGGTACATAGATCATATAAAACTGTATAGATATTCTTGAGACCCAAGGTTTCATAATTTAATTATTATTATTTCATATGGATGACTATATCTGAAGAAAAGTAGCAATGGAGGATTTTTCTAACACAATATTCTCTGCATTATATTGTAGGAAACTTTCAACAAAGTTTTCAGCAAAGCCAAACTGAGAAGCTATTCCTGAGGCATGTTCTCAAATTTAAGGTGCCCTAAGCTACATACAGGAGGCTTCAGTTCAGGCCAGTCAAGTACACCACAAGACCCTCTGCCATACAGTCTAAAAACTAGACAGAATAGCTTTGTGTACAAAGATAAAATATCAAGTTACAGACATGAAAACATATAGCCGCCCATTTGTCCTTTCAATTATTCTTTCCCAAGCCACAGGCTTAATAATCTTATCACCTTTTCTTCTATCGCTGGAGGTCCAAGCCAATATGGAACCAGGCTATAGAACATGTACCCAGTGGGAAGAATCTTCAGAATATCAGTCATTTAGCAACAGAGGACTCGAATTATAGAAATAAAACATAATTTCAAATATTCTCTACAACTCCTTCAGAACTCAACTGTTCTGCTTAGGCACATTCAAGTTACGGGAATTTGCAAGTTATAGGTAATGGTTTTCTTTCTCTTGCTTAACTCAACATGTCACTGACTGTCAATGTTCTTTCATGGATGCATATGAACATCTCAAAAACTAGAGGGCTCTGAACAAGCCCTTTTCCACACTGGTACGATGCCCAATCTTTTTTGCCTCACTCCCACTTCTCTTTGCTTCATTCATACATACATTCATTCATATATTCAAACATAGTAAGAAGAGAGATTATAGAGTGAATTTAACATGTCAGGTCTCAGGAATTACTAAATTAATTCAAGTTAGGAGCCTAATGCAGAGACTCTTTAGTAAGACACAATTTAGTTTACTTTTGGACTATGTAATAAATACTTAGAAACTTAAGATGATGACATGCATTTTAAATGTATAAGTGTATCCATAATCTACATGAAACTCAACTAGAACAATGAATATATCTCATATCCAGATGAAAATTTGTTTCTACATATTATGTTTGTTTGTTTGTTAGAAAATTTATTATCAAGGCTAACCTTTTAGGCTATTTTGTTCATTTCCACTTAAATAAGACGTTCCATCTAGGCAGCCATGTTCTTTTTTAAACAAGATCTTGGCAACATAAATCATAGGACCAGAGGCTCCATATTTGACTTCTTCCATCAACGCTGAGTAGACAACCATGTCTCATTCTAGAAACAGAACACATTTGAATGCAGTTGATTCTGTACCACTGGCTAAAGAGAAGGCCGAAGAGACACTGACCACTGACTGTTTTTCCTCCCACAGCTGCACTGCCTTGCTGTTAACATTTGAATCACTCGTAGTATCTGTTTTCTTACATCATGGCCATACAGCAGTGTATATGCGATCAGACAAGAGCTTGTCGATGGTTTTCTTGAAAGGTACCATGTTAAACTCTGTTTAGGGAGAGCAATTGCTTTGAAGTTCACCATTAGCCCGTGTTCCCTGCCTCCAATCAGCAGAAGCCAAACTGCCAATCATTCCCAGAAGTATGTGAACACAGCTTCCAAAAGCCTCAACTTCCCTGGATTGGTGATATATAATTGAAAAATCACCTCCAAACAGCCTAAATCTTCAGATATCAATGCGTTCTCTCTCCCCCACTTTCCTCTTACTTCCTCTCTCTCTCTCCTTCCCTATGGCCCCCAAATCCCTACTTCCTTGTTGGTCATCTTAAGACTTAGGGGAAATGAAAAGTTAATCCTGCCACTGCAAAAGGTTAGGATCCTCAGTTAATGAAAAACTACACCATGAGGTTTGGAAATGATGGCCAAAATAACCACAGGAAAGGTATTCAGTCGTCAAAATAATCCCACAAAAGTTGTTCAATGCACCAGTTAGCTAAGAACTTGAAAATATATAAATATTACATATATATAATATATAATGATATAAATCATATATATAATAAATTTAATTTGATTAGGATTTTTAAAAACGGTTAATGTTACTTTAAGACCTAACAGTCCAGATTTTTAGAGGGAGGTTTTGAAGTTTATCATTATTTCTTCCAATTACCCTATCTACACAGTTTCATTCCTAATACACACACACACACACACACACACACACACAGGGAGAGGGAGAGAGAGAGAGAGAGAGAGAGAGAGAGAGAGAGTGAGATTCTGTACAGCTTGCTTATGATTGCACCAGTAAACAATCTATCCGTTACATTGCCAAGAACCGAAATTTTCCAAAGATAGAAACAAACAGTTTGCTTTCTATGTTTTCTATATTTGAAAGGCTCCTAGAAACATAACTATTCTGATTCAGTGTTATACAAACTAGATGTGCCAATACAGAGTCACACGGATCTTCAGTTTAGAATTGGATCCTCAGGCTGAAAGTACCCACTCTGTGTTTTACAGTTTTTTAGATATAACAAGTTTTAATTTGTTAAATTTGTCAGGTGACCCTCAAAACTATAAGGGCAGAGAGCAAGTTTCTATACAGAAAGTAAACTTTAAAGCTCCACCTGAATCCATAAATGCAAAGCCAATTAACATGCCAGGCTCCTTTCCCTCTACCAAAAATACTGGTGCATTTGCATACAGCAGAACTCGGAAGCTCATCTTGTTCATCAGTGTATTATAATGCCTTCTGACAGCCTCAACGGCTGCCTCATCAACATCATACTGTTTCAATTATACATTTTTTACCCTCTTCACGTGTTAAGCCATCTTCACTTCTATCTCACCTCTGACTGCAGTATTCAATCTAACTACATTTTTCCAAGCATAGATGGATTCCTTGTGAGTCAGAAATGAATCAGTAACATGGTATTGTTCCAGGCCACAAAAGGAAGAGGAAAAGGAGGGAGGCAAAAGAACCAGGGTGGATTTTAAAGAAACAAATAATCCTGCCCCACAAAGGCCGGCTCCTCAGAACCAGTGGCAATAGGAATTAGGAATCAAGGGAGCACAGCGTGGGGCCTCTCTGTCTAGGAAATGGAAATAGTCTTTTTCAGAACTGCTGAAGCCTGCTTACTACCCTGTGATCATCCTACCGGTCTGCTCCTCTGGTGCAAGGGTAAGGAAGCAAGGTCTTTGATTTAGCCAGCTAACAATTGAGAAACAAAGGAAGGACCAGGCTTGAAAAGATGAGCTTTCATTTGGCTAGTACCATAGAGACACATCCCTACACAGCTGCCACCTCACATTAAGAGAGAGACAGAGACAGAGACAGAGAGAGACAGAAAGAGAGAGAGAGAGAGAGAGAGAGAGAGAGAGAGAGAGAGGAGGAAGAGGAGGAGGAGGAGGGAGGAGGGGGAGGGAGAGGGATAGAGGAAAGAAGCAACAAACCTGTGTCATCTATTTGGATTACAAAGGAACAGGTATGTGAAGGAAAATAATTCCCCTAAAGTATGGTTCTTATTAGGTGGCTTTATTCCTTTGAAAAAGACTATAGGTTGACAGAGGGAGAGCGGCTAGTACCATAGGGGGTCTGCCTTTCTGATAGGATTGTAATTGAGTGGTTGTGTCCTATTCAGAGAACAGAGTGAGTTTTCCTGACAACAGTGGGGGCTGTAAATCACACGCAACAGATTTCTTGGTGTTTTGATAATTTAGAAAAGTTACTTATTACCTTCCTCTCAAATTGACATTTCATCCTGATTGGTTAATTACCGTTTGTGTTTCAGAGGGGGAAAGGCCCTGAATAATGTGACAGCTGGAATGCCTATTGCATGACTCCAAGTTAAGACATTCTTGTTTCTCCTTGTATTTAATGTTTAACCTGCAAACTACAACAAAAACAGTTCATTTGGAATCGTGTATTCAATGCTTAGTTTTAAAAATCTATATAGGGAATATTCTCTCTCTCTCTCTCTCTCTCTCTCTCTCTCTCTCTCTCTCTCTCTCTCTCTCTCTCTCTCCACTACCCCAATAGAAACTGGTGGTAACAGACTGTTTAGTTCTCTTAGGTCTCAGCAAACTTGACCCTGAATGATAGGGGACAGTTTGAGAGACAGCAACATTGATGACCAGAGATCTTGTGCAGTTGAGTTACAGCGTTATATAGCAGGATATCTTCCTCTTGCAGACTGAAAGGTCATGAGTCCCTTGTCAAAGATAAAGAGACACTTCAGCTTAAGCACTAATGATTTGTCTATGATTTGGGCATATAACCACTGGCCGCAGCACATTTCACTTTTCTGTCCTATTTTTCCTTTTAATTGAAATAGTTTTTGTTTGTTGTTTATTCAAGACACTCTCATTATGGTCTCTTCACCCCTAACTCTCTCCCCGATGACTCACTGATCTTCTCCACCTCCCCACCCACCCAAACCTACACCCCTTTTGCTCTCTTTCATTAGGGAACAAACAAACAAATAAACCAACAAATGCATCTAAAAAGAAAAGGAAAATAAGAAAATGAAATGAAACAAGGAAAATCAAAACAAATCTAAATAATATAAACCAACCAAACAAAAAGAGCTTAAGGAAAAGCACAAGAAACACATACTTCTCTTTAACAGATAACATCATACAACAGTGTTTCACTGGGTATAATAAACACACTATGGCAGGTTAAGTGCCCAGCTTTAGACAGTCAATACGAAATGAACTCAATGGTATATTTGGAACATTTTTTTTCATAATGCTTAGTCTGGGCTTTTCTTTCTTTTTTTCCCTACAATTCTTTTACTTATATATTTCAGTTCTTGATATTCTCTTTAAAAAATTAGTGACAATTTTAATTATATTTAAAGACAAGTAACTTTGTAATAGGCATAGAGATTTTCCTTTTCTTTAGATTTAACAAGGGATTGCTTCATCTGCGTCATATCATATATTGTGCTGTCCACTGGAGACTGGTTATATGCCATTTTGGAACTAAATTGAGAATAAAACAACTTAGGATCATTAGGGGAAGAGTAACATCCACCAACCAGATAAATGTAGGAAGTGGCTGATGATGAAACCTACAGAAGAATGAGCTATAGATAGCGATGGACATTCCTATGTCAAAAAGGCCTAGAAATGAGACTGGGATGAGCCAAAGGCTATGTAAGAGTGGATAAGACCATGAAGGTGAGGGATAATATTACAGAAAGGTCTATCATGTGCAAAACATGGGCAAAGGACCTTAATAGAAAGGAGTTTGGTGACTCAGAAAGGAAGGGTCTGATGGTTTTAAATATCACGATGGTTAGAGAAGAAGTGTCCAAAGGTGGAAGATGAGTTCAAAGAGAAAAGTGGGGCATAGTAAGCTGAGAGCAGAAGGTGGGGGACAGTCAGGAATATCTTTACAGAACATGTTGAGATATCTGTAGAGGTAACAGATTCTGTGGATAATTGAGTTGATGGAGTGAGTCAGAGTGGATGTGTGGGTAGATGGGTTCAAGTACCCTGCTGTGAAGTGGGGCATCAGTTTATGGTTAGACATTGACAAGAAAGTCATTACCTCCAGCATATCTGTATATTTCCACTGTCTATCCTGCCTGTACAGCATTTAAAAACAAAAACATAACCAAAAAAAACTCCCATTTCCTGTTGCTATTTACCCTCAGAGCCCAACAGTCTGAGGTCAACCTACTTCAGACCCTGTCTGTGATTTCTACCTGTGCAAAGCCCTTCTCTCTCCAAAATAGCTTACTTATCTTATTGTACTGATTAATTTGCTTAGAACTATTTGAGATACTATTTTTGTTTCCCATAGTTCTGATTTTCTTTTGATTAGCCTGAATTATTTTATTATTTCTGACTTCATTTTCTAAATCCTGTCCATCCCTGGCATCTTTCTGAGATTCCTTCCTTGCCTTCTATTAAGAATTCCCAGAACACTGAAGGCCATTATAGAGGTCACAACTCGGTCTACACAAATTTGTGTTACAGTCATCCTTCCTGGTCCACAGAGGATATATGCCAAGATTCAAGGTTCATACCTCAAACTGTAAACAGAAGTGCAATTTCTACATGTTTTTTTTCCTATAAATGTGAAAAGGTTTAATTTAAATTTTATGAGATTAATGACAGCTAACAATAAACAAACTAATTTAAACAATATGCTCTAGTACAAATTGATTATTTAATATTTATTGCTTAGTTCTGTCAACTCCTTAAGATTTTGAGCTGTAGTAAATGACTGTGCTGAATAAATAAGATCTCGAATAGCAAAACTGAATCAGGATAGAAAGATCAGGGGGTTGGGGACATTGAAGAGGTGTGGGAAGGGACCTGAATCATCCACACAGGATACATTGTGCATCTGCCCCTGCCTGATATCCAAACACAACTAACAACAACAACAACAAATCACCATTGTCTGCAGACACAGCATTTTTCTCTTTCCAAGAGCCATTTCAAAAAGGGATGTCAGAAAACAAAAGAGCTGCCTGCTTAAGCTTGTGGTACTTAGGCTTGTGATCTCTGAGTTTAGCCATGTCATATCAGCAGCCCTCTCTCCTCCTTAAGCCCAAACAAGAACCTCACAGGCACTCCTTACACTTTTGTTTACAAAAGTGAAGTTCTTGAAGAGGACTTAGTAGCTAGCCCAGCTTACTCATTTTCCACATTTTACTTCTGAAGATTTTTTTAGCCTTTGAATCTAGTTATAAATTATATCTTTTGAGTAATTCAACTCCAAAGCTACAAGATGATATACTTGGCTATTTAGATGCTTAAAATATGACTCCCTTTGAGAAGCTTGCACACACACATGCATACAATTGTCCTTTTCTTAAGGGTCTCTCTGTCTGTCTATACAACATTGCTTAACTCTAAAGCCTGTATTGTCTCTGATCTCCACTCCATAGAATTGCTAATTACAAGACTTCTACTTTTCCTGAGAAAAGGCCCCTCAAGAGGAAACACCTCAGTCTTCTGGCAGCAGACTGGGTATCCCAGATGTGTCTGACAAACTATGGATGTACAGGCCAATGGATTTGACAATTAACCATCCTTGCTTTGCTGTATGTAACACAGAATGGTACTTTTCCTGTCTTCCTCATGTTTTGTATTTTCATTCAGTTCAGAGCACACTGCTGTCAGGGACAGGATGGATTCTCTCTACTTTCTCTGCACCTACACATAGTAGGCCTTCAGGAATAAAAACAGTTTAGCTTTTATTCTGAGAAATATTTTTACCTTTAGCCACATGTACTGGCTGGTTTTGTGTGTCAACTTGACACAAGCTGGAGTTACCAAAGAGAAAGGAGCCTCCCTTGAGGAAATGCCGCCATGAGATCCAGTTGTAAGGCATTTTCGAAATTAGTGATCAAGGGGGCAGGGCCCAGCCCATTGTGGGTGGTGCCATCCCTGGGCTGGTAGTCCTAGGTTCTATTAAGAAAGCAAGCTGAGCAAGCCAGGGGGAACAAACCAGGGGAAGCAAGTCAGTAACATCCCTCCATGGCCTCTGCAGCAGCTTCCTGACCTGCTTCAGTTCCAGTCGTGACTTCGTTTGGTGACGAACAACAATGTGAAAGTATAAGCTAAATAAACCCTTTTTTCCCCAGTTTGCTTTTTGGTCATGATGTTTGTGCAGGAATAGAAACCCTGACTAAGATACTACATCATCGGGAAGAGGTTTTGGAAAACTCCATTTGATCTATTGAATCAGATGTATAACTTCTAATGTATAGACTTCACAGGGTTCCATAGATCAGATAACAAAATTCACACAGCAATATCAAATCTGCAACTGCAAAAGTAAGTCTACTTTAGCAATGATGAAGAAAAGAGCTGTATTCAAATACTACACTAGTTATTTATAGTCAGAGATGTCTTCTTTTCTTCTGGAAGATTCCTTGTCTTCACATGAAAAATAAAGGCTGTTCCACTGACCTACTAGGCTGTATCTAAGATGTCACATATATCTGCAGAAGCAGCTGGCTTTCTAGGTATGCAGAAGCAAATGGAGACTCACCCTTGTCCCTCCCTCCATCCCTTCTTCCATTTCTCTCTTCTTTCCTTCTGTCCTTCCTAACTTTCTAACTTACTTGCTTCCCTTTTCCTCCATTTGAGTAAAAATGCATGCCTTTTCCATGCACACTCAAAAACATGTACCACCCACACTCCTTTTATTGTTGCTTCTAATACTCTGAATATTCTGTTGTTAAACCACTAACTTCTCAAATATCTTTTCATTCTTGTCTTTTCTTCTTTCTCCTGTTTAACTTGATAAGCCTCTCACAATAAGAAATTACTACTGGGGAAAAAAACCCACCATCTCTATTAGATAGACTTTTTAATATCCTGGTTATATTACTGAATATAAGCAGGAAGGATAAGTATGTCTACCCAATTCCCTTCCCATTGTCTAGCAAGCAAACATTTCTCAACTGAGCCATTAATCCTTCTATTGTTTTCTCTTACCAACAGTCAGAGTTGAGAGATTAGGAGATACTGGCAATTCAATTCAGGATCACACAAAAAAGTCCCTGAAAGCCCTCAAAACAAGAAAGGTTGACCTTTCTCGTCAAAATCTCTCTAAGTCAATGTAAAGTTTGAAGACACCCATAATATTTATTGGTAGCCTTTGTATACTTGAGGTATGGCATGATGGCTAAAAGAAGATTGTGGCCCTGTTTGGTATTACCTTCTCCAAGGTGCCCAATAATCATTATTCTCTTAAGAGCAATAGGCAACAACACGGGACACTCACCATGTCAGAAGCTGTAAGAAGTGAGGAAGAGAACACCAGCCAATTCTAAATTTCACTACCAACCACTTTTTATTGGGTCTGCTTTGTGTCATAGGGAAACAAGCCAGCACTGCTATGTGACTGTTCTCTAAGACCGTAGCACGGAGTTAAACAGCTTTGCTACTAATTTTTCTTAATGCACACTAACTTACATTTATGTCGTTGGCATTCATCCCTAAGTTTCTCTTGCTAAAAACGATTTTCTCATTTTTTTTTAAGATACAGAGATGGTATTAATATGCATCTTTAAGTCTTGACTCTCACCTGGAGATATTTATTTTAAAAATAACTTTTTTTTTTTTTGCAACACTGACCCTATTTTGAAAAGATACAAGTGAAGTGAGCCTGAATGTATTTGAAGATTTCTTCATCATCGTCCTATTAAAGAGTTCTGGTCTGCAGTTTTCTTAAGCCCTTTGCAGGAAAAGGTGACTGTTTCACACAGATAGGAGAGGTTTGAGCAGCACTTAGGAAGCCAGTTAACAGTGGCTTAGCTAGCTCCAGAGTAACTTCTATTAGCAGGAGAAATAAATAGACAAAGTGCCAAAGTCAAAACCATTCTCCTACAGAGATAAACTATAAGTGCCCTGCAGAAAGTGAAAACAGCTCTCAGGAGAATGTTTGAGATTTGGACAAAAGAACAGTGCAACTGTCTGTGAGTTAACTGGGAATACTTAGGGGGAAAGTTTTAGAAGTTATAAGAACTGGGAAAAGAGCTGCCAGAGGGAGGAGTTGATGGTACAGCCCCACTGAGTTCTCTGACCATATAGTCAAGCATCCGGTCAGCTCAGAGTAGGAAATGGACAAGCTCCTAGTGAACATGGTTCCATCTCCAACAGGAGAGTAAGTCATTATATTTCAATGTAATTTGCAGTTTATAAACTATCTTCTAGTCCTTGGAATTAATAACATTTAAAATCTTCAAGAAAAATGGGTGTCCTGAACACATCCAATAATTTACACACTGCTTTTTTGGAAGCTATATGATATAACAATTAACTGGATTGTTTCACTTCTTTAGCAATGTTGAAAATGGTTCATGGAGAACAAAGATGGAGACATGATTTATTCCCCTTTTCCTTCAATATAAAAAGGCATAAATTGACTTCAAAAGAATTCTCTGGGAGTTTTAATTATGCATTAGCAAGAGACTCCAATAAATCAAAGATGGTTGTCTATTCTGAAAAGAAAATCTAGGGGACAAATCTGACTCTAGAGAAACCTAAACAATTTTCTCAACCCTTAGAGTACAAACAAGTCTCAGCTTGAAATTACAGCAAACTTGGTGCTCAGCTTGCTTATAATTCATAAAAAGGTAAAAACAAATGCATGTGTGCTCTTCATCTCAAAAGATGGAGATAGAGAAACTCTTCAGAGAGCAGGAGCTTGTCATCAGCAAAAATGTGAATCTGTAGGTGGAGATTCCACATTTAGATGTTGTTGGATACCGCTCATAAAGACAACCAGTTGATTTCAATTAGGAACAACATTTACACAGCTCACTTGTACTTCTTTGATCAGAAAGATTTTTAAATATTGGTAGTGAGATTTAAGGAGTAGATAAAATGAGAAAAAAAATGATTGTAAGGTTGCATCATATGGCCAAAATAACACAAAATGACAAAAAGGATGCATAATGACAGATAGATAGATAGATAGATAGATAGATAGATAGATAGATAGATAGATAGAAAAATAACCATCAAATTCCAGTGTACTAGGAAAACTGCAATCAGTCATGTTGAAAAACACCTTAATTTTTACATTCCCCTTCAAAAGAGGTTCGGGAACTTGAGCTACATTGCCCTTTATTCATATTGAACAATGTTAAGACTGTAAAGATGTAACAAGCCTCATGCTGGGCTTCTGTGATGTAAGATGAAATTTAAATCAATCAATCAAACAAACAAACAATCAGCATTACTGCCTCCTTTTGATAGATTTGCTTTTTAACTTTTGATTTTTAAAATACTACTTAAGACATTATACTTCAGTTTTAGAAATCCTATTAAAAGTATATATTTTATTTTATTTTATTTTATTTTATTTTATTTTATTTTGTTGTTGTCTGTCACCAGCACAAGACTCAACAGATAACATGGGAAATGAGATGCAAAAAGCACTGTCATGTTCCCTAAACACAAGCTGTGCTTTTCTACTGACTGTGGTATCTGAGCTTGTCAAGTAGAGCTGCAGCCTCTGGCTCTGGTAGTCACAGCCAATCAGATCTTCTTTCTCACTTGTTCTCAGAGGTATTCAAGGTCATTCACCTCATGGAGTCACAAACTACCTCCTGGCTGTAACCATCACTAGATCCACTATTGACTAGGCTTCTGTTGTTTGATCCAATATCACTCAGATTAACTAAAGACCTATTTGTGTTTTGTGTGAGGACAGAAACAAATGAAAAATAGAGTTTATATCTTAAACATATTAGAAAATGTTTGAAAACATGAAATTTATGCTCTTATTTAAAGGATGCAATATACTGATAAACATGTGGAAATTCCGTATTTTCCCAAATCAAAATAAAGAGGTATCAGACTTGAAAACAATTTCCAGAGATCTCAATTATACAAATACAGGATCAAAAGTTTTAATTATTAAAGTGAGCTTAAGGATTTCATATTTCTTTTTCTGCAATCAGAGTCTGTGGGTATCTGTATATACTGTGTGTATAGATTCAATGTAGTGCCATGGTATAATCTGAGAGACTTGGACTACTTTGGTATCCAGAGGTTATCTGTCATCTCTTGTTTCATCCAGGAATCCTTTCCATATTTATTGCATCTAACTTAAAGTATGAATCTTGAAACCAAGACAGCTACATTTGAATCAAAGTGAATATATGTCAGATTGAGATATATATGTTGGATACAGAGATTTGAGATAATTTCTAAAGAATGTCTGTCTAATTTAATTCAATGTACTGTTTTGTTTCTTTTGATAGGGTCTCTTGCCTCAGAATTAGACGTGTGTACTATCAAGCCCAGCTACATATTCTGAACATGGTTAAAACTGTAGGAAGAGGTATAAGGAAAACTTTTGAGGGACTACATTTCTAGTCCTCAGTTAGGGCCCATATACCTGTATGCTTCCACCATTTTGTACAGTGACTTGAAAGAATGCTAGCAAGAAGGTGATCACCATACCTGGAACTGAACTCCTAAGCAGAAAACACATGGAGACTGACCAAAGAAACCCTGTCTTCTAACAACCAACAAGGTGTGAGCACGATCATTAAAATAAGAATCGAATACCATGAATGGTTCTTCAGGAAAGTCTTGCTGTAAAGTATAAAGAAAGTGAAATTTACTTTGTGTAAAACACAAAGTGGTAGTGGGCTCACAGGTGATCTGCTAACCAAGATATTCACAGGTCATCTATAATAAGGGTGGGGGGAGGAGAATGCAAAGTTTTATAGACAAACCAAATCATTTTAAGTTGTTACCTGTTGTTACCACTGGAGAGCCCAGTAGTTGTAACAGAAATCTGTGGCCAACAAGGCTGAATATATTTATTGCCTTATCTTTTTTATAAAAGCTTGTCTATCCTGGCTTATTCTTGTTAAAAAAAAATAAAATGTCAAAATAAATAGGAAAGAAATAGAGATGCTATTGCTAGCTAATCCTGTGTTTGTCAAATCCACAGTATTACATTAAATCATGCAGATGCCATTTCATTAACTTTAAGAAAAATGCTATGAGGTAGTCACCATCACTGTGTACCTTCTACAGTTGAACTTAAATTTTCTGAGCATGCAATCTGGTTGGATATCGAGGCCAGGTTTAAATCGATGTTCCTTGATCTAGAGAAGTCATAACTACTAGGCCATATTTCATATATATATATATATATATATATATATATATATATATATATATATAATGGTCTTACCTTCTTAGCTTTACTCTAACATAGAACTTAAGTGCTTATTTTGCTTCACTGGGAATTGTTGAGATGAAATCAAAGATGACTGTTCTCTTCTCCTTGGTCCACAGCTGGATACCTTTATTCTCTGTCATGAAACTCCAGTAAAAAAAAATAAAAGAATAACCATATTGAAGGTAGTACTCCCATCTTCTTGAAAGTGGTGTTCCCAGAAGGAACTGCAGGGGAATATGTGTCTGTATATGTGATCCTGGTGAGTAGAAGTTAGAGGAAGCAACTCTTTAGCTCTTGAATATGATCTCACAGAGAGAACATCAAGTTGACATGTATGCTGTTTTCTCTACCAAGGATGCATTTTCTCAACCCCATCTGAACATAGACCTTGCCTTTGGACTGTTAGAAATTTTAAAAAGGACATTCTTCTGTAGAACAATTAATATGTAATTGTTGGATAAAATGTTCTGTTGAAGTTGGTTCATACTTAGAGCTAGCATGAATTAAAATTGTTGGCACTGGCTCCTATAGGTTATGTAGAGCTGACTCCTTATTGTCTCCATCCTTATCTCTCATAGTACCTGCTCTCTCTGTATCTGTCTTTCTCTGTCTTTGTGTGTCTCTCTCTCTGTGTCTCTCTCTGTGTATATGTATGAAAGAGAGAGACAGAAAGACAGAGAGAGACACAGAGACAGAAAGACACAGAGACAGAGATCCTATACCCTCAGGCACCTTCATTAATCCTCTAGATATAGCAAAAGCAGGATGCCCATTTTACTCTGGGGGGGTGCTTTTTAGAAGATAGCTAGAATTAAACACAATTTGGCAATGTCATATATTTTAAACAGAAAGACACAAACAGTTTTGTAAACTATAACATACTTTTCAACCTTTCCAATGCTACCAACCTGGTCAGGAAGAAAAAAAGAGACATTGATCGGGGAAAAAAAACAGAAATCAGAAAAATAATGCATTGCATTTAAATTGTAGTGACGAGGTTTCTGTACCCCATTTTGTAAAATCTGTATGTAGGATATCTAAGTTGTAGGTACTAGATTTCTGTGCCCTATTTAGTGAAATCTGTATTGGAATATTACTCATCTATTCACAATATTTTAAGCCATTGTGTTTTCCTAGAATTACCAAATTGGTTCAAATTAGAATAAAGACTGAAATGAAAGTGGACCTTTTACAGAGATCACGTGATGTAGTCTTAGCTCTGCTGCCTTTCTGCCAATGAGCAGAGATAGTTTGTGATGAGCCCTGCAGACTAGAAAGGACATGGTGATAAAGTCAACTCATGGAGAATACAGTAGAGTAGAAGAGTCTCATGGACCCAACAAGGTTACAGGCACGTTAGAAAAAATTAAAACCATGGAAATAAGCTGTGTTCAAAATTATTTTACATGGTTGATTCTAGGTTAGTACTCACTAGATTGGTTCATAGCCTGAGTGTTAGAAATAACTGTTTGAGAGAGGCCATCCTAGCTTTTCTTCATTTCTCCCCAGATGGAAGAGTATAACAATAGCATCCCAGCCCACAGTAAAGTCACCGACTAAAGACTGTAAGGAGTCAGTTTCACACATATTTGAATTCATCTAACCATTTTTATCCATATGAAACACTTATTCAAAATAAAATTGAATTTGAAAATCCTGTGATTTAATTGGTTCTTTTTGTTTTTTTGTTTTGTTTTGTTTTGTTTTTTTACTTCAAATAGGCTGCCCCTGACAAAAGGGAGAGAGGAAAAGCGAGAAGGGGCTGAGTCGATCCTGTAGAAAGGGGAAGCAAAACCATTAATGCCTGACTTGGTTAACTTCATAAAATTCTGTCAATAACTTTAAAACAAAAGCAGTGTAGCACAGATAGATGAAATTATATCATTTTCAGGCAACTGGATAGAACTGGAGATCGTTCTTCTAAGTGAAAAAGAAGCCAAACTCAGAAACCCAAGTGCCACATTTCTAATCATTTGTGGAACCAAGAACATGTGTGTGCTGGGATAGAAGATACAGAGGATTTGTGGAGGGGATCAGAATTAAAAGAGGGGAAGGAAACAAGAAATGGTAATGGGAGAGGGAAAAAGACAAATGACATGTTTTCTCTTATATGGAAAATCTGGATTAAAATAGACAGATGATAGACGGATTAATCAATTTATATATCAATTGGAATTCCGGGGAGAATAAAAAAAGGTAATAGGAGTAAACACAAGCAAAGTATAATAACATATGAAATTATAATGAAACCCACTATTTTGTATGTCAACAAAAATGGAAACAAGGGTATGAATAAATTTCTAATTTAAAATATTCAATATAAACTAAGCATTCTAATACCCAGTTCCTGATGCTTTATGTAATTTAGGCTCCACTGGAAGTTTAACAAGACAGTAGTACTTCTTGTATTACCTAAGAATAAGAAAGCCCTGGTGACCAGATGCAGGAGGCATTGTAGTAGGCAAGTGATCTTCCTGGAGACTATCGTTTTGCTCACTCAGCAAAGGTGCATGTACCTGGAAGAGCCACAGCCCCAGCGGCTTCATCTCTGAATTTCATCTTGCTGCTGCTATGCCTTCTCATGTTTGTCGTTGCTATATTCCTCATATATCTATCATGCTGTGATTGGGCATGAAAAGACCCACATTGCCTACAGTCTGGTGTGATTACATCTTGGGAGACAGCCCACTCTCTTGGGCAATTTTCCTGCAAATCAATATGAAGATGGACTTTCATAAAAAAAAAAAAATACTGTTTAGATGAACTAACAATTTTACAGAATTCTGAATTTGATGCAAATAGTTTTAGAAAGTTAGGATAATTGATAGAATGTTTAAGGAGATGGTTTAAGTTGTTTTTCCAGAAAGATATAACTAAGTTAGAATTAAGAGCAGAATGTGCCCCTTCCCTGTAGAACACTGAGGGCTGCATAAATGAGAAAAGAAACACAGTGCACTTTCATGGGTCACAGGCACGTAATTATAGTTGGAAGGGAAAAAATGGGCTTGGGACAGTTAACAATCAAAGAAAACATTCATTCTAGGTTGGGTCTGAGTCCCTGGATTTTATAAACTAGGGATGTGGTTATAGGTTTCCATGAGCAGCAACAAAAGACAGAGTTATGAATAAAAAGTAAATAATTCTACTATGGATATAAGAATAGAGAATAGATGATTTACCAGTTTAGCTGAACAAGAATTCAAAAATAAGATATAAGGTGAATGTACTGTGTCTTGGTAAATACAAATTGTTATCAGCTAAGCATATGGAAAATTTTGCTACTGTAAACTTGGCTTACTTAAATGTTGTTAATCAATGACAAAAGAATTCTTGCTTTGAGGTTACACTAACTTGTGTAGAAAAAGATATATGGGAAATGTTTAGTTAGGTATCAGTTTCAAAAGAGGAATACATAATCAATAAACCTGTTGTAATTTCCCTTTGTGTAATGATTTTAATGTTTTTGAAGAATACATTTTTGTGGTGATTATTTTTAGAGGAAATGTAACGTGGGTATGAGGTAATCATATTTCTTACATAGAGAACTCTGTCTGAGGCAGTATGGAAGATGAAGAGAAAAAAATGAAGTTGTTGGAGTCAAGTCATTGGAATTTGTGCCATCCACCAAATATGCATATATGTATATACATATATATGTGAAGTTTGCTGGAGCCTGTTTATTGAAGCTTATTCCATTCACCAAATAGGTATATCTCTGTGTGTATGTATATATGTATGTATGTATGTATGTATGTAAAATGGTTAGAGCTTGCTTGTTGGATCTTTGCTTTATCCATCCACAAATTGCATACATGTATGTGTATGTAAAGTTGTTGAAGCTTGTTTAAGCTCACTTCATCCACTAAATTGTGTGTGTACATACACGCACATGTGTGTGTGTGGCTTCTCCCACCCTGTTCTTTTCTCCTTCTTGCTGGCCCCCAATGGATTTAAAGAGTTCAAAGAGTTTCTCACTACCCCCAGGGAATGCGGGTGCCAGTGAATCAAGCTTTATTCCCTCAGAGAAAAGTCTGCTGAGTGAGCACTTGTTGACTTCACACTCAGTCCTCCTCATTTTACCCCATGGCATTGAAGCTGGCCTTCACAAAGCCCCATTCTACAACCTCCTGTCTTTGATCACAAGAGCAGAAGACAATCAAAAAGCAAAGAATTCAAGTGAAAAAGTAGCTGGTACCCATAAAAACCAGCCCTTGAGGTACAGGCTGATATTAAGACTTTATTATTCATTAAGTTGGGACTTCTTGCATGTGTGTGCTGCTTCAGTCAATGATGGGTTCTGAAGATATTTAAAAAGACTGTAAGATAGTGTCTTTTAGATGTCATAGAGAAGCTGTGTCCATAGGAGCTCAACAAAGTTGTTGCAAGAACTACATAATGACAACACATGTTAACATATCAGTGTGAACAAGGGAAACTTCACAAAGTGTCACACCTACAGATAGTATTCAATGGCTGAGAAACACTCTGCTTTCAGGAAAAACACACTAACAGGTTATCTGATCCCAAGTGGTTAGCCTTAGACACATGTATATAGGAGCAACACTAAAGGAACTCAGTAGATTGTGTGTGTGTGTAATAACAATTGGGGAGGAATAAATCATGAATCTGAGAGCAAGTGAAAGATATAGGAGGAATTAAAATGGGAAGAGGGAGGGGAAGGAAAGATGTACAAAACTCTCATGTTTGAAATTCTTTAAATTTAATTTTTATGTATATCTATAATCATATGCATGCACCAACAATTAATGAAAAAAGGAGCCATGAAATTTGAAGGAGTACAAGGAGGAGCATAGAAGGAGTTTTTAAAAAAAAAAAAAAAAAAAAGAGTAAAGGGAAGAAGAAATGATGTAACTACATAATAAACTCTTACAACAGAAATAATTATAAAATGACTTTCTCTCCACAAGTCTGATGTAGGAGGATCAGGACTTCCAAGACAACCTAGGCTACATGGTGGGACTGTGGTCTCCAAAACAAAATCAGAAACATGCCAACAAAGTTTCTGCTTTTTAAAACTTATGCTTGGGGGCGGGGAGGAAGAGGGATATGAAAGATAACATAAAATGAGGAAATAAGGAGGTAAGGGTCAAAGGAAACAAATAAGCAGACACACATGTAAATGGAGTCTAGTTTACTAAAGTACAATATGAGGATTGTTAGTAGAGAATATTTTGTTGTAGTCATGAGTTTTGATGAAGTAGGTATTTTAGCCATTCTTAACACAAAAGAGGGCATTATACATTAAGCCATTTACTATCTTATTATCGTATATGTATCTTATATGCCTTATAAATATGAAATTGATTTAGGATAGACAGACAGACAGACAGCAAGAAAGGTACACATGAGCAGCATTTTGTTTTCTTTCCATGTGAGAATACACTAGAAAGATAAATATCTAGGAGGTGGATCATCACATCATATACATAATTTTTGTTGGCTTTGCTAGTTCAGAACTAAGAAACCAACATATAAATCCAAATCTACAACCATAATACACATAGATAGTCAAACCTCGATTTATGTACATTGGTTGAAAAGCAGATGTTACAAGAGCCTAGAGAACTCTGTATTAGATTAGGTGATGAAGAAAGTTCAAATATTATGAAATTTGGCTAAAGGTAAAGTAACAGTCAAGACTTGAATAGATGCATTGCTGTTTTTCCCCAAGAAGTAGACTCTGAACCAGGAAGCTCAAGTACTCCAGGAGTTTGTTTGTAGGATACTATGTGCATACAGAATAAAAGTAGGAAGAAGGATGTGGTTTGAATATGCTTGGCCCAGGGAGTCACATTATTAGGAGGTGTGGTTTTGTTGGAGTACCTGTGACCTTGTTGGAGGAAGTATGTCATTGTCACTCTCAGGGTGAGCTTTGAGACCTTCTTCCTAGCCATCTGGGAGACAGTCTTCTCCTGTTTGCCTTCAGAAAAATATGTAGAACTCTCAGCTCCTCCAGTACTATGCCTGTCTGAATGCTGACATGCATCCTGCCATGATGATAACAAACTGAACTGGAGAACCTGTAAAGCAGGCCAAGTTAAATGTTGTCTTTTATAGGAGTTATTTTGAACATGGTGTCTCTATTATTATTATTATTATTATTATTATTATTATTATTATTATCCTTAATCTTTTTTTCCAGTCATTATCCCCTTTCCTATTCTGCCTTTGACAGTTCCTCATTCCATTCTTCTTCCCCCCATCTCCAAAAGGATATCCCTCACACCCAGCCAGGCCTCCCCACTACCTGGGGCCTCAAATCTCTCAAAGGTAGATACATTTTCTCTCACTGAGACCAGACCATGCAGTCATCTGCTGTCTATGTATTGAAGACCTCAGACCAGCTAGTGTATGCTGCTTGGTTGGTGGCTCAGTGTCTGAGAGATCTCTGGAGTCCAGGTTAGTTGAGACTGCTGGTCTTCCTATGGGGTCATTCTCCTCCTCAATTTCTTCCAGCCTTTTCCTAATTCAACTACAGGGGATGTTGACTTCAGCCCACTGGGCAGGTGTAAGTATCTACATCTGTCTCAGTCAGCTGCTTGTTAGACATTTGGGGGCAGCCATGCTAGGCTCTTGTCTGTAAGCACACCATAGCATCAGTAATAGTGTCAGGCCTTAGAACCTTGCCTTGAGTTCTGTCCCAATTTGGGGTGGTCACTGGACCACCTTTACCTCAGACTCTTCTCCATTTTTGTCCTTGCAGTTATTTTAGACCAGAACAATTCTGGGTCACAGTTTTTGACTACAGGATGCTAATCCTATCCCTCCACTTGATGCCCTGTCTTTCTACTGGAGGTGGACTCTACAAGTTTCCTCTACCCACTGCTGGGCACTTCATCTAAGGCCCCTCCCTTTGAGTCCTAAGCATCTCTCATCTCCCAGGTCTCTGGTACATTCTAGAGGGTCCCCCTATCTCCCATCTCCAGAGGTTGCATATTTCCATTCATTCTGCTGACCTTTAGGGCTTTATACCAATATGTAGTGTCTTTTTATAGCAATGGAAATCCTAAGACAGATAAGAAGAAGGAGACCAAAGGTAGAGGTAAAGAAACAGTAAGGGAGGCTAGTGGGAGGGAGAATGACAAATGGTGCCTGCTTTTACTCATATTCAGGATCTAGATTTGTGACCACTGAGAAGGATGAGGCAGTACAAAGTGAGGGGCTGTATATGAAACAACTATTATGATGCATTTATAAAACTATCATAAAAACTCATTATTTTGTATGCTAGCTAAAAAGATTTAAATAAAAATGTCTGTGAGTAGCATCAAAAATTTCACACACATACCCACACACACGAAGATAGAGAGACAGAGAAAGAGAGAGAGAGAGAGAGAGAGAGAGAGAGAGAGAGAGAGAGAGAGAAGAAATTCAAGGGAAGTAATAGCATGCAATGAAAACCATAGCATCATATTTATAAGAGCAGAGCTTTGGAGAGTGACTAGAACAGTATCACTTTTTGTTCTGCCCTCACTAGCTGTGATATCTCAGAAAAGAGCTTTAACTTCTTTGTGGCTGGCTCTCCTTGTGACTCCAGTAATAGTATCTTCTACAAATGCTAGTCTTGAGAGGAGGGCTCAAGAAGGATCCTGGCAACCATGAGCTTTGTGGCTGAGTGATAGCCATGTTTTGTCTGTAGAAGAGCACTTCTTGTAGTGAGACAATCCTTAGGACACTGACACAGTGATTCTAAGATTTCAAGACAACAGCTCAAGTCTGCAGACTTGAGGTCTGCTCTACAGTATAACATACTAATGAATTGCAGCAGCTGAGTTCCTACTCATTAATTTAGCTGATAAGATTAAACCTCGTTATAAAGTCATTTACCGAGCAGAACAATTCAGCACAATGGATCTCTCTCAGGCCCCAGCTAGGAGGATTGAATGACTACTAAAAGAATTCTTCTGTCCAGTTCCATCACCTATGAGATATGCCCAAAGGACAAAACTATCAAGAGAGTGCCAGAACAAGGTTTCTAAATATAGATGGTGTAGGCTTGTATGAAAACCATACAAGACTTCAAAACACCTTCAATTTAGAACAATTGTAATTAAATAAAACAGAAAATTGATAATTACATAGCCATATATTTGAATTACCAGAAAATCAGAGATATAAGGAATCTGTAAAAAGTACATACAATATTAATAGTACAACAAGAAAAAAGGGAAAAAAAATCCTGAGTCCTCTGTGCCTATAGAAACTTTATATAATTTGGGGGTTGGGTAGTAAAAATAAAGATATTGACTTTCACTTCCATTTTGGAGATTTTAAATTATATGTTTCATCATATTTTTGCTTATCTTTAAATCTGTGGTCCTCATGTCCACAGACATTCCCATGTAGAAGGAAATGCATGTCAAGTATTTCAAAATTTTGCCATAGTACAGAATCTAGTTGTATTAATTGGAAAGCCTATCTCAAGATTTGAAATAGACCCTATGCCTTCATGGTAAGTCCATTCTTCTATGAAGAAGGACGTAGTGCTTTGTGAACCAGCTTTTTTCTTTAGCTCCAGCAGAGACAACTTCTGTTCTGAAAATTAAATGTGTATGTTTGCTTTGTAGATTATGACTACATCAGAGCCCAAATCAATATGCATTGAAACACCAGCATCCATACTGGGGAATGTATTTTACTACTGTAAGCAATTTGGTTCACAGAATGACATTGAATGAATATACACATCACAAATCTCTCCTCTTCCCAACGTAGTGAGCCTTAGACTTTCGCTGACTCTCCAACCTTCATTCTGTTATGATAAAGCACTCTGACAAAAAGCAGCTTGGGAAAGAAAGAGTTACTTGGCTTTTAACTGCAGGTGACTGTTCATCATCGAGGGAAGTTGGAGTAGGAATTCTGTATGAATACGCCATGTATGAATACTACTTACTGGCTTGTTCTCTGGCTTACTGATGTTCGATTTGCCTTTTTATATACTCCAGGGCACCTGGCTAGAGCTGTTGCCACTCATGGCGGGCAGTACCTTCCAATATCAATCATTATTCAAGATACACTCTCACAGACACAGGCAGAAAATGCTAAAAATAAGCTTTTCCCAAAATTATAGTGTATGGTTATCTATTACATGTAAGTATACCACATTCAAAACTCCACTTTCAAGAAATGTTAACCCCAATTTATAGATTTGAGGTGCTATGATAAACTGTATACTTGTGGAAGTGAGAGGTGTTCGCCCACATGTATAGTTATATACATTATTCTCATATGCCTGCTTAAGAACATTTCTGAACAAATACAGTTTAAGCTGACTGTCTTCCTTGAAATAAAATGTAATTTTTTTTCAAATAATTGTTATCAAAAACACTGACTATACTGCCTTCTTTTCTTCCCCTAAATTACAATTAACTTAAGGGTACTATAAAGCTGGAGACAGCCTAGCTTGTGATGACACAGAAAATAGATTTTTTTTCATGCTGCTGTATGGTATCCTACTTATGAAGAACATGTCGTAAAGCTTTATTATTTCCAATAAAGTCTCAGCAGTGTGAATACAGAGGAGACACACATCAATATTTCCCCTCTTAACACATTTCCAACACGTGAGTAACAGTCACTTGAGCTAACAGTCTCAGTCAAAAGGGGTGGTCATAAAACACTCTGAACCCATAAAATTACCACTTTATTTTTAATGAGATTTAACAATAAATGAAACTTGGAAATGAACATATACTTTATAGAAGTTGAAAAGGATGTCACAGTCAATCCATCAACTGAATTGAGCAGGCCAGGATTTTCTCCTGAAGACACTGAAGTTTCCCACACTTCTTTCTTCCTGCTCTTCTTCAGTGTGAGACCATTATGTAAGCTACAAGGTTTCAACAAACAGGAAATAGGTAGGCTTGACCAGACATTTGTTGATGCTATATTTTTCTGGCTAATTTGTAATTACCAAGCCAGTTAAGAGAAATACAGTATGAACAGTAGAGGGGATTCAGTGCAGTCCAGTTAGCTCCTTCACACATTAGGGTTAGTATTCCTCACACATTCACTGGCTCATTATATTTTGGAGCATCTTCCTGGCATATGGTGCCACAACAATGAACGAAGCCCTTGCTTTAAAGAAGATTGTGCCATAGTGAAAGGGTCAAATATTCAACCCAACCTAACATACATAAAAATAAATAACCTCTGATGGTGATAAGGAGTATGGTATCAGCTAAGCCCAGAAGGAAGATGCAGGGTGATGGGTGAGGATTTAGATAAGAATGCCAAAAGTAACTTAACTGCAAAACAGCTAACCTTTTAGAATTAAAGCTAATCTTGGGGAATTCAGCAGTGCTCTGAATGTTTCAAAAATATTAACATCCACATATAAAGAGTGATTCTCATCTCCATCTCCACATGGCCAGTGTAGACACAGAGAAGCTAAGTACCTGCCCAAACCTAGTACCTGAATTTGAGTCTAGTGTTGGGTTTCCAAGTCCATGTTCATAGCTACTTTGTACAGTCTGTATGTCAATGCAAAAGCCATTCCAAAGAGGAATGATAGCCACTCAAAGTAAATACCAGTAGATGTTTTACCTCTGATAGCCTCCACATGAAATCTCTACTGGAAAGAATACTGAACCACAGATGAATAACCTGATGATGTAATTTCCTGGAACAGTCACATTGTATACACGCCTGCTATCTTGAGAAGCCATTTGACTCATTTCTGCTCAATTTAACTCAGTTCTATGAATATGAGGTACGTGACTGTTTTACAACCAATTCTCTTCCAAAAGGCACACAAAACACATGCTACATACTAGAGAGCCAGTGTTCACTTAATCTGCTATTCATCACGCAGCTTGTTCATGCAAGGTATGCAATACAGAAATGGGCAAAACCCTCTGCCTCGCTTTTAATGGAAGAAATTAACTTTGGCTGCTAAGAGTGATTATAGAAATTCTTTCTAAGTCTTAAGATACTTAGAAATTTCTATCCCAAACTCCAGTGTCCCTAAATGTATAAACTACCTGGAATGGAGAAAATGTGGTACTATTGGCAAAAGAGAACTTAAGTGAAGTTTAGACATCCATCCCTACTTGATGTAAAATTCTGGCTTCTTCTATAGCTATAGACAGCTGCAAAAATTGCTCTAACTAAGCCATATTCTGTTTTCTGATCATTGTAAGAATTGCACTTTAATACCATATTTTGCAAATAATGGATGTTATCAAGAGGAAGATGAATGAGTAGTATAATTTGAAAACAACAGGCAAGAAACATCCTGGGTACCCAGAGGGAAGACCCTTTCCTATTAGCCTGTCAAGCAGAGCTACCTTTCCTCTGCCTGTTCCTCCAAGTTACCTACCAATGGATTGTATGGGGAATTCTAGAATCCTCATTTACATCAAGCTACTTCCAAAGTCAAACTCACAATCTCCCAGAGTACTTTTTCTAAACAACCACACAAATTTAACTACATTCCTGACTACCACATTCACAAAGCATGTTACGGTACAGTAGGTAGTCGGTGTCAGCAGAGTGGGAAAGAAAGATGGAAGATGGCATGTTTGTGTATATGACATACTATGCCACATGAAAGACTAATATCATGGCAGAAAGGCAGACAATAAGTCAGGCAAAAAAACAAACAAGTGTTTGGTGTCATGTGCCATTATGTAAGAAACCAAGCCCGGGTAGCTGTACAGGAAGGGGTTTCCAAGCTATCCTTTTGCCATGCATAAAGGTATAAGCAGACTCCAGCACAATACAGACACAATTCTACAGAGAAGTTTGAAAATACAGTGAAGGCTTTCTCTTGTGTGTGTATGGTTTTTTTTTTTTTTCCTCCACTAAGCAGAATAAACACAGAAAGAGAATAAATCCTTCCTCCAAATGTCACAGGTAGGAAGAGGAAAGCTTCAGAAGGCCTTAGGAAATTATAGGGCTTTCATAAACAGCATATGATTAGAAACGGGGCAAGTGCTGGGTGGTTCTGAAAGATGAAGGAGCTAATGGGAAACACACCACCTGGCACAGCAAACAGACAGAGAAGAATGCTGCTACAAATGTAAATAGAACCTACTTGCTGCTCTGCCTCACTTGTAGCCTTAGTGTGGGGGAGATGCTAAACCGATTCCCCTTCCACCTCTGTGCAAATGGGAACAGCAGTCCTTGTCAGTGAGTAGCAGCTGAGCGATCAGCATATTGATAAAATAGTAATCAAGGAATAGTAGGTAAATAGTAATGCCAGTGGTGTGTTTTTAAACTTGATACGTTCTTTCCAATGCTTCTTTACTGTATGAGGTTTAGCTCTCTCCCTCTCCCCCTCCCTCTCCCCCTCCCTCTCCCCCTCCCTCTCCCCCTCCCTCTCCCCCTCCCCTCCTCTCCCCCTCCCCCTCCCTCTCTCCAACACCCTCATTGGCATTATCAGTTTTTTACCTATACGCTACCAATGCTAGAAGTATTGTAAAAGGATGTACTATGGTTAATGGGTGTGACTGCATTTCTTGATTTTGAAGTCATTGATTAAATGTGTTTTAATTTACCTCCCATGATTGGCCATTGCTAAGTCAGACACATGGAATACAAGTGTCATATGGACTGCCAACTCTGCTACTGGGCTCCTTATCCTGCCCTATACACTCCACCATGGTTGCTGCACTAATATCTGATGACTGCATTAATACGCAGCTCTAAACTTGAGTAACAAATGCCATCTCCCAATTTCAGACGCTGAGAATTCTGGAAGGACTTATTGGGGTGGCTTTGGCTCAGGATGCTTCTTGGTGTTGCTGTCAAACTCAGGGAGGCAAACACCTGACAGTTTGACAGAGGCTGCAGGGTGTAGTGCCAAGGCCACTGCATGGCTGTTGTCTGGTTAAGCAAGATCCACTTCTAGGCTTGCTTGCACTGTTGCTTCAGCTCTAGCCGCTCACTCCGTGGATCTTTCCGGAGGTAGCCTGAGGTCCCTCAGATTGTTATTGCATTTCTCATTTCTTCAGTGCTGTTTATGACCTGTAACTTGCTATCTTACAAAGAATGCATCGTGGGGTACTGATTTTCAAGGAAAAATAATGGTGTTCTGAGCCCCAGAACAAGAAGCTGAATTTATTTAGAAAAAAAATCAAACAAAAGAATCTTTGTAGATAGATGTAGTTGAGGATCTCAATAACTAGAGAGGGGAGATGGCTTGGAGTAAACCCTAAACCTAATGACAAGGGACCTTAAAGAAATGACAATGAGGCAGGGAAAATAACATATGAGGAGTGAAACAGAAACTGGAAATTATGTGCCTCAACCCAGAAAAAAACCTGGACCTAAAGAGAGTTGGAAAAAGCTGCATGGATTTCTTCATAAGGCCTGTAGAAGGCATACACGCACATTGTTCTCTTTCCTATCTCTGCTCTCCAGGACAGAACATTTGTGCTGTTTACAGACACTGCGTGCTGTAATTGGTCATGACAGCCCTAGGTGAACAGCAGGTAGTGATGCAAAGACAGAGAGATCATCCATACAAGCCAACATCACTTTAAACGTAAGCTCAGCAATGCCCCTACCTCAGACAGATTCTGTTCAGTTAAAGGACATCAGTAAGTCCCAGCTGCTCTTGGGTGGAGTGGGAGATTATGTTTACACTTCTAGGTAAGAAATGTCAATGGCTTTTCAGGCATGTCGGATGTCTGTCAAAATGACTTCTGAAGGATGTCTTTCCTCTGAAAGTAAGCTACTGTAAATTTCTCAGTTAAGGATAATGAAGAATTCTCATTACATCATATAGGTGACTTCCATGTTTCCTCAGATAACAGATAATTCTGTAAGACTCTGAGGGACTCCTGTGAGAAACCTTTCCAGGGAAGCTCATGGTTTTAGCAATGATGTGGAACTTATCAAGACTACTGTCATCAATGAAGTGGCAAGTGCACTGTTTGAGGTGAGAACTTTTTTTCTTCAAATGTTTGTGGCCTTTCTTTTATTGAGTAGATGGCTACAGTCTCTCATAAAGTGCTTACAGCGATGTTAGCATGATCACAGAGCTCAGTTCTAACAAAGAGACTGTAATGCGAGAAACTCCAGCTCGGTGCTTGTATTTGCTACTTATTTTAAAATCCTGGGAAAGATTAAACCGTCATCCTGGGCTTCAATTTCCCAAGCTGTGAAAATACAAGGCAATCGATAAGTGATCTTTAAAATGACCATTAAAACTCCTGTCTGATCCTGATTTGTCACAGCAATCCGTTCCTTACCAGTAAAAGCTAAGCTGGGACGGTTGTGTGTATGTATCTCCATGCATACATGCCTGGACATCAGAACAAAGACAAACCAACTGTAAGGATAAAGGCCACAACCCAAGGAGAATTCCCTGGCTATCCGCTTTCTTATTTTATGTAAGCTGAATTTAATCCAGGGGTAAAGTGTTTTCTTTTGTCTGCAATGGTTTTTCATTGAGGAAGCAGAACAGCTCTCTGCACAAATATCACATCCGCATGGAGGCCATCCCCGACCGCATAGGAAAGCTGCCTCTTCACCTTTCCACTCTGGTAGCTTCTGCTATCCTCCTGCCAGTTTCCACTGCCCTCTAAAAGTCCTCAGTTTTGTACAAATATGTTCACTGTCTGCCTCTCTTAGATTGAACGCCAGGTCTAAGTGGCTAGGATTTCTTCACAATAGTTCTCTACTTTCTAGAAGAGCCCCTAAGGTCAGAGCAATCACCCAATAAAAATGGGTTGAACAAGTAAATGAAGTATGCCAATTATTTTACAACTACCAATAAAGTCACATCTCTCTCCTCTCTCTCTGATGTCTTACCTTAATAAGACACAGTTCTATTCCTAACAGACTCTGGCAAGATAGATACCACAACCCGGAGATAATCATGGACAAGGAAACTCATGCTCAGAGGGTAAAGGACTTCACAATGTAATTAGAATATCAAGTTCAGAATTTTCCAGATTGACCTTGAAGTTCAGTGTTACACCATGGAATCAAGCGTTTATTCCACAGTGTATGGTTGGCTCTGTCAGTGTTTCTAAACCAAGTCATAAAGTGGACCAACATTTAGTGTTTACAATTAGTGATTAATTGCTAAGATAATTAATACATGTACAAATTGTTCCATGTCACTTGCTTTTCAATCAAATCATGTATGTTAGTAACAGCCCAAGGAATATTTTAATGTATGGAGAAGATCATTTAAGTCAGTGCTTGCTACTTATTTCCGTAAGTGTATTCTGCTGTCTCTGCACATTAATGACCATGGCCTCGAGATTAACCTTTCCTGTTTGCTTGTGCCTGACCTCAGACTATCCTAAATTACTCAAAGCCATTCTGATGGCTTTAATTTATGAGAACACCTTCACATATTCATCTTTTAAACCTTGAAAATGATTATCCCCACACAACCGTGGTTCTCTTTTTAATCTTAGCTGATAACTCTGATTAAACACATCCACAGCTTGATTACCCCCACTGTGGTTAATGCCAGTGTCGCTGCTAACTACTTATTTCACAGCAGGAATTGCCTTCAAGAGCGCATTTACATTATTACTTGGAATTGATTTACACTGTTATTTCCTATTGATCATATGGGGGGAAAAAGAAGCTATAGACAGGGTCCTCTGAAGGGCAGCTAAGGCAGCAAATGATGAAAGAAAGTGTAGGCTTTGTTCTCCACCTATCTGATAATACAGTAACAAATGTCCTGGTTACCTTCAAACTGTATATACTTTCAAAAGATACTAATATTAGAATAGATTGGTCAGGAAATCGCCTGATAAGAGAAACTACATTATTCCAGTAGGTCTAAAATGGGAGAAGATGGGGAAAGATACATGTGTGGTCAAACACGTTAAAGTATGTGTCTTCTTGTACTGTCTTTTACTGCTAACACCTTTCATCAAGAGGCATGTTCAAGGCCCACAGAATCATTTAGCAGGTAAGAGTTCTTGCTGTTCAAGCCTGGTGACTTCAGCCCTGCTTACTTCACTGTGGAGGGGGAAACCGACCTTGCAAAGCTGGTTGGTCTCTGACTACCACAACTATACCAAAGCCACAGCAAACACACATCCATGTTCTTGTCTTCTCTCTTTTCTGCTTCTTCTTTAATAATAATAAAACTTATTAAAGTTTTATGAAAAGAAGCATCCTGGGTGATGTGATGCCATGCTGAAGACAGCAACAAATATGGCACATAAGATTTGTCAACTGTGGAGCTTCATCTTGAGAGCGGTCGTGTTGGTTTCTAACAGTGACCCTAGTGATGAGGGGAGAAAGAACACAAGCTATTGCTAATTCTCCCAGCAAACATGTGTGAAGAGCCTTTTCTTGTGCCAGATGCTATGCATCCCAGGGATCAATGAAACTGCTATGACTCTGCCCTTCTTATACTGTAACTGTTAGGGAGAACAAGGAATGAAGGGTAAGCAAATATAGCCATTATTACTAACTATGGAAATATTACAAAGGAAAAGAAGAACATGCCAGAATTTTCTTTCAAAGAAACCCTAGTCTACTAACCAAAATGATGTGTGTGTTACAAAGCCAGGAAGGTGACAGTGATGTTGCTACTTGGTATTCTTCTCCCCTGTTGGGCAGTGGCCCTCATACTTGAGCATTCATTAGAGTTATACAGTTTGCTGAGCCACAGTGCTTCTAACTCAGTTTTTCTGGTGTAAGGCATGATGATTTGCTTTGAAACTGCATTTCAAGACCTTTTAATCTAAATATTTCTCAATGTAGCATCCATTGTGAGGCTCACTAAGGGGATAAAGTACATCCACCACTTACTATATAAGAAAATAACCATGGATAAGGAAAAAACGGCCTCAAACGGAAGTTAAAGTCCTAAGGAAATGAACCAGGAATGGTGTTTATGAAGAACAGAGGTATCCCCATCTTCAAGGAAGATGGTGATGACTTTGTGTTTTTCAAAAGCTGTTTTTTCTCTTTAAGTAACATGCCATTTAATTATGGAATTGGCTTGTGAGAGCCCTCAGGTCTCCATCAAAGGCTGCAGAGTCGCACTCTGCCCAGCATGCCCACTTCACTGTTCTCGCAATCAAACACCTGCTGGGAGAGCACAGGATGGCCAAAATCAGGCCACTTTCCACAGTGGACTAACTCAGAACCACCTTTGGAGTTACTTACTCTCAATTATGAATTTCCTCAGGCCTGAAGGCCCCCTTACAGCACATTAGCTAGCCGGACTGGAGGAGGCAAGGGATAGAGATTTATGGCCCAAACTTTGGTGTTCTAAACTAACTCTCCCTCAGACTTGACTTATTCACTTATTAGTTCCAGTTCAATACAGAGAGCTTTTTTTTTTTTTCTCATCAGGCAATTTTTTTCCAAGATGGTCTGGATGCATGAAAGATTTGAAGAGGCTCAGATCATTTTCCTAATTATACATTTGCTTGAGGAACAATATACAAGGACAGTCTTGGGAAATAGATAGCAGGAAGGTATTTTTATGCTTTGTCAACTCTGATCAACTACATATACTTAATAAAATTCAATAAATATATTTTTTGAGGAATTATGCCTTTATAAAACATGAAGATTGCTACAGACTAGGTCTTAATAAATCACCAAAGACTAGATAGCACATTATTCAGACATGCAAATTATACAACCCCTACAGGAATTAGTCAACTCAGTCACACCAAAACACAGCCATAAACAGTATAAGAACAAATCAGCACAGCTGGCATCTAATAAAACTTTATTTATAAGAGCAGGTAGCAGGACTGGATCACACTGCCAGTGACACTCCACTTGGTTCATGATTTCTGGTCACAATCAAGCCTCTACTCTGGATTTTACTTGTTATTGGGAACAGCATATTTGATTTCTCTATATCTGAATTTTTCTTTATGTTGGAAATAAATTATCCTCACTTCTTATAAAATTTCAAAGGACCTTATATTTCAACATACTACAATTTCTTGATGAAGGACACCAGAGAAGTACTAATTACGATCAACAATACTTTTTAAGCTACTATCATCAGATTATTTCTGCACCTGGGACTAGAATAAGGATACTAACTAATACCACTCATTCAAACAAATTATGTTACTAATACTAATTCCAAATTTTTAGGAATATTAGCATAACTTTAATGTCCAAGCTTTTATCAATTCAGTACCAGTTTTCCAGTTTTAATAATTTCTTCCTTTGACAGATATTTCTCCAGTACCTATAATACATAAAAAGATGAACCATTGGTCTGGGGAGACTTCTCAGAGAATAAAGTGCTTATCACACAACCAAGACCTGAGTTTGATACCAAGTAGCCATATAAAAGAGCTAGTTGTGATAATATGCAATGCTACAACACTAGAAGACTGGATACAGAAGTATCCCTTGGGCCTGCTGCTGATCATCCAGTCTGGCCTTCTCAGTGAGCTCTCAACCAATAAGAAATTCTATCTTCAAAAACAAGGTAGATGACTCCTATGGAACAAAACATGAGGCTGTCCTCTAAGTCCATATATAAACAATTATGAAATATGTATGAGAAGCCAAAGAAGCCTCATGTAAAGTGTTAACATGCAATACAGTGAATGGAAAAAAAGGTTATTTGTAGATGAAATGATAAGAGTATCATTCCTAACAGAGGTGATATCTGAGTTGAGTCTGAAAAATAAGTAGAAAAGATCAAAAAGTGAGCTATCTATACAATCACAAGCCTACAGAGATGCAGAGAATGAAGCTGGGAGCAAGTCATACCATTCAAGACATTTTAAGACATTCAAGATATGGCAGGACATTGTGAGAAGGCAAAGAAAATTGGGTTAACAGATGTTTAACTTTACTTAAGAAAAAAGTCAAAAGATTAAAGTTTATTTTCATTAATTCTCTCAAGAAATATGTTCTTTATATCTTGGGCATTTTTAGAACCTGTATGGATATAACAAAATAGCTCCCAATCCCAAAATCTATATCCTTATTCTGCTATGGGGAGATATTACCAAAAAATAGAAGTAATAATATGCTATATTTGAAGTTAACATGCTACAGTACAACTATAAATGAAGCAGAGGAGCCAAGATAACTACAACATCTTAGGTGACACCCAAGGTTATAGTTAACAAAGGTGTGAAGAACATAAGAGAATTCATGAAGATGTCTAGCTATCTCTGATAAGGAGATAGTAGCGTCTAAGACTGAGGATCAGCAACACAGCCTATGAGAAAATACTGAAGAAGGCTACAGTAGGCGAGAAAAGTCTCAACCATGCACAGCCCTGCTATAACTGAAATAAGAGACACGGACCCCACTAGCACCATGCAAAGATGGAAAGTTTGAGAAGTAGAAGTCACAACTACTAAATGATAAACTATTTTCTAGATGAAAAGATTCTGAACAAAGTCATTCATTTGACACTGCTTTTTCTTTAAGATTTGTTTATTTATTTTACGTATATGAGTACACTGCAGCTGTCTTCAGACACACCAGAAGAGGGCATCAGATCCCATTACAGATGGTTGTGAGCCACCATGTGGTTGCTGGGAATTGAACTCAGGACCTCTAGAAGAATAGTCAGTGCTCTTAACCACTGAGCCATCTCTCCAGACACTGCTTTCTTACATATTAAGCAAGCACAAAATTAGGACACTGTACCACATGTCACCAATATAACAACGATAGTGGTGGATGAACTTTTCTTGGGCAGCCATGAACAAAACTCTACTATTGTCTGATAGAGGACCAAGACAGACAAAGATGTTGACTCCAGAAGCTTAGATAATCCAAAAACAGTGACATCACCAAAAAGCCTCACTGCAGCATGATTAATGGCACCCCCATGGCTATACAGTTGGCTTTCATGATTCAGTTAGCTCGTGTAGTTATCCTCTGTATGTTCTCAAACCTCCAAGACCATGTGCAACTGGAACAGAATTTTACACAGCTTGAAGGAAAATATAGGAGAGTGGTTGGGATCGAGTGAGCATCTAATGCCGTTCTCCACCCTTCTACTACAAAGCACAGTCAACAGGACCAATCTTGAGAGCCTGTTATGAGTTTATCATGACTTCTCTATTTAAAATGCTAATAATGGCTGTTAGGCTTGGAGGACAGAGTTCTACAACAGAGAAATTTAAACACCCTTCATGTGAAAAAGCTTCTATATAGACATACACACTGAAATTTTATTATAAATATAAAAACAAGTCTAATCTTAAAGAAGGGACCATTCCTTCAAGATTGAAATTACATAAACAACCCTTTGTACACTTCCTAAGAATTAGCTTTCAGTGCAATTCCAGTCAGTATTCTTGCCACCCATGACTTCTTTTGAGAAAAGTGATTGGTCAGTTTTGTGTCAAAAGAAACCATTCAAACATTCAGGCAGCAAAGAAAAGAGAAAACATCCAGGGGCTTTTCATGATAAGTCACAGAACACAGACTACAAGAATAATTAATTCAAATACAACCATTCGTGGATAAATTAATTTAGAAAGCACAGGAAAGCAGAGAGCAGTCCAAAATGACCAATATTGTCTGTAACCCAGACAAAATCATTTTCAAAACAAATTGCTGGTGCGTGAAGATATCATCACTTGTGGCTGGCTGGCTGGCTTTAGTACCCCTATAATGATGAACCCACTGTCTCAGAGGACGGATAGGAGCTAGTCTCTGCTGTCAAACTGTCACCGAATTATTAAATATGGAGGGGAAAATGACCCAAACAGTATGTAATGAGCTCCCTTTTCATTCTCTCACTACAAAAGCACATCTGTGGATTGTTAATGACTCCGAAATGGAGGGACCAAATTGATGAGAAAGAAAACTATCTCTCAGGGATAGGGAAAAGGAAAGTGAACACACATAATGTTTATAAAGCATAATTTAAAATATAAGGCCTTGGGAAAGTCTGGAAAGCAGTATAAAGTGGAATACAAGTGTGAGCTATCCTATCGTTACTCAATTTTACATTCCTTTTGTCATCTTACTGTTGTCAGTCATTAACCTTTTAAAGTACACAGAATTATCAAGACACTTTCCTTGACAGCGCATGTCTGATTTTTATGAGGAGGCTGCCATGCTGGATTGCTCTTTTCTATTGCACTGGACGATTCTTCATTACCTATGCTATCTTAGTTAACGATAATGCAGCTGTGATGAAGAACCATGACCAAAAGTAACTAGGGAAGAGAAGGGCTTATTTTGATGACAGTGTAATATCAGAACTCATAATCAAAGAGAATCATGTCAGGAACCTGAGAGCAAGAGATGATACAGAGGCCACAGAGGAGTGCTGCTTATTTGGCTTTCGCCCTGTAGTTGTCTGCTTTTTTATAACATTCACGACCACCAGTCTAGGGGTGACCCCACCACAATGGGCTGAGTATTCCAACATGAAACACTAATTTTTTTTAAAAAAAGAAAAAACTACAAGCTAGTCTGCAGCCTGATGTTATAAAGACAATTTCTTGATTGAGGTTCCTCTTCCCAGATGACTCTAGTGTGTGCTAAGTTGTCATAAAACCTAGCTGGCACTCATATTCTTGAGTTGTAATACAAGAACCGGAGTAGGAATCTCAGCTCACTAGGGTTCCATGCTGAGTCCGGCATGCTGATTCTCCATGTCCAGAAGCTTGGGCCACAAGATCCACTTGCTTCAGGATATTTCTGAAAGTCACATACCATACTTCAGCTCAAACACAGGGTTCAAATATGACAACTTCTACCACATCCACAGACATACTGATCCCTGTATCTTGATGCTTGATACTATGTAAATTCTCAATAACTCTGGAATCAATTAAAAGTCAATCAATGGAAATGGAGCATCGTGTACACGAGCATGTCAAATAGCAAGTAAGTTACAAAAGCTTCCCACATCTCTTAGATGATACCCATAAACCATCATTTTTACTTGGTCATGTGTAGAGAGTCCAAGTTTATCTGTGTTCACAAAGCTCAGAGTAGAAAAAGTTTGATGTCTTTTTTTTATACAGAGAAAAGACTGAATTTAAAAGACCACCTTACTTATTACTTGGTCTTAAAGTAGTTGATCTGCTCATTCTCATGATGACAGGTCAGCTGCATCTGACAGGTGGCATCAGGTTAGAGAGATTAAAGAATCACATTTGCCAATATGGGCTGTATAATCCCAGAATGAAATCACCTTTAACACTCAAAATCATGAGTTTTGTGAGTTAAAGTGAGAACTCTCAACACCTCTGTACATGTGGGTAAGACACACACACACACTCACTCACTCATACACACACTCACTCACACACACATACACTTTTTTAAAGTTTCCTTTAAAGTAAAGTGCTCTATGTCACCATTCACAGATAGCCTTGGGTAGCTCATTTCTACACACCCTATCTATACAGAATCCAATAGTATCCCACAAATTATGCTGTACCTTCTGACTTCACAATTTCTTCACTAATAAAAGACAAACAAAAGTAGCTTTGCTTTCACATAAAATGTGTCCATAGATCAAGCAGTATCCTAAGAAGCAAGTACAGAGATTAAACTGGAGTCGCAATTTCCAGGCCAATGCACACCTTAATAGTGTAACACAAGCTCTCCCTCCATCCCCAGGCACTGGAAATTATAGAATTTAAAAGGAGCACCTTTAATCACTTCTCTCATCGTTTATTCTATACCACCCTACCCCAGACAGCTAAACACTGAAGCAACAAGGTCAGTCAATTGCAATGCATTTTTTTCTATTAAAATATAATAGAAAATTTGACCATTCCACATTCAAAGAGCAAATACATTCTCAGACTGACAACTGCATTCCACTTGCTTCTCTTGAGAGCCGAGTGTGACAGATGCCTGGGCTGTAATTGCCAATCAGCCTTTACATGGCAGCTGAAAACACAATACATCACTTTGATCTCCTTTGCTCTAAACACATCCACAATCAAGGAAGCTGAACAAGGAATGAAAAGTTGGCATCATTTCCAGAAGCTGTCACTGGTGGTGCTTAAATACTGAAATGTATATTTTCCTCATATTTTTATTTCTCGGTTTCAGAGACACTGTTAAAGAACTGAACAGCCACCAAAATTCTCTATACTTAATCACACAAATAAACATGCACCTACACACTAAATTTGACTATGAGCATATTTAATTAAATTCTACTTCAGCGATCTCCTTTTCTAGATATTCTTTTGAAGCAAAAATAAAAGGCAAGGTTGGCACTCTCAGCTGATTCTGAAACGAAGTTTAGGCATGCCGTACTCACACTTTGCAGGGAGGTCGTAGCCACATGTGATTTTTGCATGTCCAGTCTCACAGCCATTCAGGTTCCGACACTCAGCTAACAAACAGGGGCCAGCAGCTCTGTGAATACAGCCATCCACTAGGGGAGAGAGATAACAAAGTTAGCCTATGCTTGATCTTTAGGAAATAAATGTATAAAAAGACATGAGAAAAAAAAGAACTCAGTTTCTTCCTCCTCGAACCATAGCTTCATGTAGGAAAACTCATGGTGAATCTCTCTCTCTCTCTCTCTCTCTCTCTCTCTCTCTCTCTCTCTCTCTCTCTCTCTCTGTGTGTGTGTGTGTGTGTGTGTGTATGTGTGTGTGTGTGTGTGTTAAGCAGATGTAGGAACACAATGAAAGTGGTGTGCTGGTTTCCTGTTAACATTCCCTTGGGGTGGAGGAGCCCCTGACAGGGGAGATAATTTCACGAGTGTAGGCAATCTCTGCCAGCATCCAATCTCGATGAAAACGGTGTTAGGGATAAAACACTGTCTCTTCTGAGCTGCTAAGTGTGTTTTCCAACTCACCACCAGTATCAAATGAGGTTATGAAGGCACGCGTGCACACTTCTCAAGAGGAAAACGGGAAAAGCAAGGCTCCCCAAAACAAAAAACAAACCTCTACACAACTTTAGTTCCTCACAGGAACAAACGCAAACAAGATCAGGTTCTTCTAGGTAAGACCTAGATGGCGAAAGAGCAGATGTGTTGTTATAAGCACCTGGAAGACTGAGTACCTGGCTTGCTTACCACAAAGTAAAGCCTGAAGCGGTGGCAGCTGTTCTTACTAAAGAGGCAGCTTTGTACCCTTAGGCAGCCTGAGCTGGAGCTTCCCCTGTGGGCCCCTTGCATACAACCATCCTGGCAAGAAGCACCCTGCTGATTTCATTTAAAAACCAGCACCTTCTGTGATTGGATCAGGAGTCAATGCTGAAGTAGAGAATGAAAGACTCATGTACACGTGAATTAGAAACTTGAAAACTGGCCTGCTGAGTCACTTTCCAGTAAGTACTGCTCTATGGGCAGAAAGAAAGTTTGGGAACAAGACAAGGTAAGAGTAATCTAAAATGGGAGAGCAAGCACAGTATCCTTTAAAGAGGTGGACACCACCCCCATCCCACAGTCCATACCATCATGCAACTGATAATGCCTCATCTTATTTCTGTTTAATTTCAATATGAAGCTATATATTGGAGAGAACTTAATGCTTAGGGTACAACCTGTCTGGTATCTAAGTTGGCTTCTATTGCCACAAACTGTCACCGAGGTACTGCTCTTAGCTGAACACATGTCCAAAGGCATAACCTTCTCCAGGCTTACCTGCTTTGCCACGTACACAGCTATGGTGTTTGATAACAAACCTAGCCCTCAAAAGACCCTCATATAGAAATGAATATATTCCAGATTGCTCTCAACCATCACCCTTCAAGGACCTGGGGTGACATCCACACTGTGCTCTCTTACAAGCCACAAGCTGTGCTAAGCTCCACTTTATAAGAAATTGGTATCAGAGGTGCAGTAGCAGGAACTTAAGGACTCTGGTGCACAGGAGACATTCAGTGCGATGCTTGATACAATGTTATGTGCTAGATTGATGGTGTTTAGCTTAACTTTCCTAACATAGAATTAATTGAGCATATTTACAAACAACTCTTTATCAGCAAGTGAGACATGTAGGGAAGAATATAAAAACTACCTTTCACCCTGCTCTACAAGGGCAGTGGCCTGTCCACTGTGCACACACAAGATACAGTTACTTGCTTACAAGAAAAGATTGGAAATATTTGTTCAAGAATGTTTAACTAGCCATTTCACTTTTTAAAATTTAGCATATGAAATGATCAACTCAAGTGCAGAAGATCTTTGCATTGATTGAATGCCTTCTGCGGAAATGGTAACCTGAAATTTTACTGCATTCTTAAATGGACAGCTTGTTCAGTAAATAAAGTTCCATCCTACCATAGACTATCCTGCAGCTATTAAGGAGAATAGATCAACTTGGAGGCTGAAGTCTTATCATAAGATTTTTACATGAATATGCCTGGTTTAAAATACAGTCATTGCCACGGATGCAAACTGTCTTGGTTTGGTTTCTAATTCGGTGATAAAAACCGTGACCAAAAGCAAATTGAGGAGAAAAGCACTGACTTCATCTTACACTTCCAGGTAACAGTCACGCTGAGGGCTAAGCAGAGGCCATGGAAGAACTCTGTTTACTGGTTTGTTTTGTATGCTTTCTTATTCAAACCAGCGTCACCTCTTGGGGATGGTTCCACCCACAATGGACTGGGCCCTATGTTAATCAAGAAAATGCACAACAGGCTTGCTATACTTCGATTTTATGGAAACATTTTCTAAGGTGAGGATCTCTTCTTTCAGATGACTCTAGCATGTGACAAGTTGTCAAAAACAGGACAGCTAACATGCAGTGTGGTCAGAATTTTATATGCATACTCCTTGTACATTTGTAGATACACATATGTATGCTCTGGAAAGATGATGAGATTAAGAGATAAGGTCCAGGCAAAAAAGACTATTATGAAAAAATATATCCTAATTTCTTTGTGCTTGATTTTTTTTTTTTACAAGTTCTTCTATGAAATAACATTAAAGGAACACATTTTTTTTTTTTGCCTAAGAGATAGTTACTTGGTTTGAAATGGATAAATAGAATAGAATTTATGAATGCTTAATCATATACTGTCAAATGTTTGAGTTATTTAGATTGCAGCCTAATGCAGTTTGTAGACATCTAATTCTTAAAATCTCCATGGTTATACACACATTCCTGATTGAGTTAGGATAATGCCAGTGTAGCTGAAGAGCTATTTAATAATAATGACAACAGCTTAAATGCATCGAATGCATCTGTGTCCCAGACATTACACCAAGGACAACCTTCTAAAGTGGATACTAATTGTATCATCTTCATTTTATGAGTGCCTAGCCTAGGTTATAGCCACAACGAACTTGCAATGTGCCTCAAAGTCCCAGATTTTTCTGATGTGGCAATCATACTCTGACCAATCCATAACTCGGGTCTTAAAACCTGGCAATCTAACCTGAGTTTCTGCATGTGAACCACTATATTATTACATTTGTTTTTAGTTTCATTAATTCTATTTATGATTTTCATGTGCGTAAAGTCAAACATAGGTATATAAAGTGCACAGCTTTGAATAATTTTAATGACCATGCATGAATGTTACCATGACACCAATAAGGACATGACATTTCTATTTGTCTGATGCTGCCTCGTGTCTTTTCCAATGTAATGCTCCTCTCACCATCATAGTGAGTGGGGGCACGTGTTTGTATTTCAGTGGCCATGGCTATGTTTTAGCTGTTGTAAAATTTTAAACTTCAGTTTGAGGTTCTTGTGCTTTTCACTCAGCAGGATTTTTAAATCAGATGTATTATGGTTTTATTCCACTTTATTCCTGATAAATATTCTGTCATTAAAGATATCATAATTTTCTCATTCATCTATAAATGGAAAAGAATTATTCACAGGGGTTTTTTTGTGTGTTTGATTATAGACAGCATATATTGTATGTAAACATTTTTTATGTTGTTAGGTTTTTACTTCCTTGAAAAAAATCCTATGGATAATGATTCTGGGTAAGGTAAACATATTTTATAAAGAAAATATGTTTTCCCCAATCAATTATGTCATTTTCTGCCCCTCAATAGTATATGGGAGCTGCAGTTATACATACTTTTGGTGCTGTTCATTCTCTTAATCTTCACAGTCAAATGTCTGTACACAATACTCAGCTTATGCCTTACCGATGACTAGTGAGGTTAAGTGTATCGCAGAGTGCTCATATAACATTCACTCTGTAGACCAGGCTGGCCTTGAACTCAGAAATCCGCCTGCCTCTGCCTCCCAACATTCGTCTATATTTTTTGGAAGTGCCTATTCATGTCCTTTATTGATTTTTATTGTCTTTTCATATTGAGATGTATTAAATCTGCTAAATTCCACCTAATCATTTTCTTTGCTCTAGATTTTTTAAGATTATATTTCACTTTTTTCTTGTTATTTTCATATCACTTCTGAAATTTTAAAACCTATTTATACCTAAATATCTTATATCTAAACTTCTTAACAGGTTTTACACAGGGATTTTTATAGTATTTTAATTACTGATTTTATAGTATTTTTTCACTTGTCTACCAACGTCTTTAGAAGCAGTATAAAGCTAACTGCAGAATCAACTGCCTCAGTCCTTGTTTGTAAAACTGATCATTTCAAAAGGCAAAAGGAGAATATACCTATAATATGCAAACGTCATTATGAGATTTTTTTAAATTCCTGAATCTATTGTAAGTTCTGATACTAGACCTATTTTTCTAAATACAAATAAAATCATACTACTTTCATATTGAAATAGCACTTGCTTTTACCCTTACCTTACATTACAAAAGTTCGGTTTCTAAATTGTGCTGTTTCTGAACTCTTCAGCATAGCAGATTTTACATTCCCAAATACATATCATTAAATACTCATTTTCTTTAACAGAGGTCTCACTAATCCCTTCCACACCAGCATGCCCTTGGCTAAGTCCTCTCCTCCCAGGATGCCTAGCGTCTTCCCTGAATACTTCCTCAGTTTCCTAGTTCTCCTTCAACTGTGTTCTCCTTTACAAAAGGATCGACAACTTGAGAGCTTGTTTGGAGATTCCAGTAGGGCCCTGGAGATCCCTGTATAGCCCTACTGAAGATCAGTCCTCCGGTTGTTCAAAAGTCCTTTCCTGTGATGACCGAGCCTGCAGCTCTAGGAGCTCTACCAACAGGACCTACCCAAGTTCAAAGCTGACAAAATCCCAGGGCTGAGAAGGGAAGGTACACACAAAGTCCATCCCTAACTAAGAAGCTATTTGCAACTGCTCAGACATGGGAAAATCGGCATTCTCCAATGGAGTGTCTCTGGTTATATCAACCACAGTCCAGGGCAGGCCCCATGACGAGGAGTAGCTAGCTGACCATTACAAATTGGACATCATGTTTCACTGAGAATATTTTGTTTTGTTTTACTATCTTTTAAATGTTGCCTTATTTTTATATTCATTGTTTTTTGGGTAAATTCTTTAAGAGAGAGGTAGAGAAAGAGGGAACATGAAGCTGGGTGGGTAGGGGTGTGGGGAGGGTCTGGAAGGAGTTTGAGGAGGGAAAAATATGATCCAAATATATTATATAAAAAACAAGTTTAAAAGATACATTTATTTAAAAAATATTTACATTTGAAAAACTATATTCTTATATTCTTACGAGATTCAGGCTAACCAACTACAATTGCACCTCTAAATTACTTTATATATCTATCACATACCCACTATAGGATGAGGCACAGAGTTTGTTTCTTCTCTTAATCTTCAGCTCATTGGAAAAACAGGACACTCTGTATTTTCTTGTATGCCACTGACTGTGTTAGTCACCAAGGCTTGTAGGTGCTTAGTATAGTAGGATTTAACTATATTCAAAATTTAAAGACAAATATTATAACTTATTATTATCATTTCTGAGGAAGTTGTCAAGCCACTAGAATCAAATCAGAAACCGAGAACTAAAGTGGGATGTGCAGCCAGCCACACTGCTGTGGTTTTACACTTACACATGCTGAAAATGCAGCCACTTGGCTCCGATTTCATAAAGCAAGGTAGACAGCCCTCTGTTCAGGTTTGACTAAGTATAAAGTTGAAAACGCAGCGGGCTTTGTCTGCTTGTCCCTGGGAAAGAGCTGATGATAAGCATTGAGGCTGACAATGGATCAAAGCCCACCACACACACACACAAATACACAGACACACAGACACACACACACACAAATGGCCCACCAACATGGCTGCCTAACCACTAGCTGAACAAGGACAACAATAAACATGTTAAGGTGGAAAGGGAAAGCCCAGGAGATCTCAACCCTACACAAAGAACTGCAGCAACACTGGAATGCTGAGAGTGGGAGAAATAATCATCCCTGGGGACAAGCACACCAACTGGTTATCCAATACCAAATGGTCAGCCCTGAAAATGTTATACAGACTGAGCAGACTGTATTATGTATATAATATGTATATGTATATATATATATATATATATATATATATATATATACATACATATCATATATATGCAAATATACTTGTTATTATGTTTATATATGTGTATATATATGTTGTGTGTATATGTATGCATGTATGTAGTGTATATATATGTGTGTTATGTATATTCAACAATTACTGAAAATAAAAGTCACAGATTTGAAAAAGAGTAAGACGGGTGGGTATATGAAAGGGTTTGAATGGGAAGAAAGGGAAAGAGGAAATATAATTATAATCTTAAAAAGATGAAAGAAATAACATTTTCAAAGAAAAAATATACAAAAAAGGAAAAAAGAAAAAGGCCTAAAAGATAAAGGAAAAAGAACAAGATTTTCGAGACAGCAACAGGACTAACATTGTATAAGAGAAACACCAAAAGGTAGCTAAATTCTAAATATAAATATAGCAACTATGTACTGAATGTCTCAGGAGTGCTGTTGGTAGACGGTGTCCCCCTGCAGGAAGTATTCCAATTTCCTCCTAGGCACGCAGCTAGACAACACTCCAAGCATCTTATAGTTTTGGAGGCTCATGAGATTGGATCCTATTTAAGGAGTAAAAATGAATTTACTTCAATGTCCAGGCCCTAAAGTCCACTCACACAATTCTGCTACACAGACTGGACATTTCTACAAAGTGGCACTTAGGCTCTAGTAGAGGTCTTCCATGCTCCAGGACAGTGCTGCACCTTCATGGACAGCACCTCGGTCCCTAAATGACTTTGAGCATCCCAACAGCATCCTGCTGAACACCCACCCCAAATAGACTGGAAAACATCATCATCAAACCTCCAATATCTAAAGCAATGAGGACAATGGGATGCTCCAGAAGAGAGTCTGTCTAACAGCTTCACTTGCATTGGCAAAACGTAACTCTCCTTCAATTTGATCTTTTGTAGTTTATAAGCTTTCATATAACAAATTTAGATTTTTGTTTTTGGACTGGAATAAATGGATTGTGCCAATTAATGGCATTCTCCTAGCTTACATTGTCTTTAGTCAGTCTAGAATCTGAAACTCAGCAAATACCCATAGCCCACATTGAAGGTTGTGCACTCTCTAGAACCTTCGGTTTGTTGGCAAAGTACTGAAGACAGCACTGAGGTCACGAAAAGGATTGCTCTTCACCAAGGATAGGGCAGCCTAGCACATTCCTAAAGACCAGGCTTGCTGCTAAACTGGCATAACTGTCACTCACCATCCTGATGCTGCTGCCTAAACTCGTGAGGGTCTTGACTCATTCACCCAATTATCTGACAGGGCTAAGTTCAGAGAATATCATCTTATTAAGCAGGACATTTTAGTTTTCCTAAGGCTGTGGCCTAAAGAATAACAGTCTAAGGGCAGTATAGAGAAGTGAGTTTCAGCTGTGCTTAAGGTAACTGTTTTTCACTTGTTATTATTACCTTGGGGATATAGGACTGGATAAACAAACAAGTCAATTTTAAATAAAAGCAAAACATGTAAAACAAAAACAAACAACAGAAAAACTGTCAACAAAACAGTTTCAAACACTAAAGACCATAAACTAGTAAATATAAGAGGCAGACCCTTTCTCCTCCTAAAAATAGAACCAAGAGTTCTACATATTTTTCCATAAGCACTAAAAGCACCATTTAGTAAAATCCTGTTATTTTCAAAACTGGTCCTGTGAGTTCTCTTCCTTGTCCTATACAGACAATTTTCTAAATGGCTCTTAGCAAGGGGGCAGGGTTGAAGTTCTTAGCTTTGCACATACTCGCTTAATCTTCTTTTGTAAATAAAAGACAGTAACTTAATCTAAAAGCAGTCACACAAATCATATTATCCTGAAAATATAAGAGGCTCCTTTTATAGAATACGCCTCTTAGAAAAACCCAAGAGGGTACACCAGGGTTCTTCTAAAATCAAATCAACATGAATTTATTAAACACCTACCTTGTGCAGCACACAGCATTCTGTAAGAAACCATGAGGGAATCACATTCTGTAACAATCACAGTAAAACACGTTCTTTGCAGACTCATCATGTCGTTGGTGGTATGCTAGGCGACCTGCATGAGACATTTACTTGCTTTGGTCCAGCTTTTTCATCTGTAAGAGAGGGCCCCTTGTGTTCTACCACAGGCAGTCCTTCTGTGAGTGAACTGATAGGAACTTGAAATAGTGTTTAGCATGTAGCAATTGTGTACTAAGGATTGTCTACACCTACCTATCATGTATGCATTTATTCCCTGTAAAATGTTTCCAAAGTAGGATCCTGTGCAGTGGTTTTGCTATTAAGACTTTCTGATCACAATGATATTGAAAGAGCTAATATCCGTATGATATTTATCTGATGTGATAGCCAGATAAACATCAAAAGAATCTTAAACTGATGGCTTTTTTTTTTTTTTAAGAAATAACTGCAGTAAAAGTTCCTTTTTGTGTATTTATGTCCATTTCATCGTAAATTACTCTTCAACTATGTAGGTTAATAAATAAGAACATGGAAGATAGGTAAGTAATGGCAAGTCATGAAGGAGCTGGAATCAGGAGGTTTCTCATTTGTTTATTTTATAAATCTCCAAAGAGTAGCAAGACATTGGGCCAGTGCTCAGTGTTGTGAGTAGTCATTAGTTGATAAAACTAGGAGTCCTGATGCTTTCAAACCAGAAAAATTCTCTTTTCATTTAATGAGACATTCTCCTATATCCTTCCAAAAGTCCCAATCAAGAATCTCAGGTCTCTGCCCTTTAAGTCACACAGTGTTAAAACTAGGATTAGAAATATACTTGAGCTAGGGGTGGTGGGACACATCTTTAATCCTAACACTTGGGAGGAAGAAGCAGGCAGATCTCTGTGAGTTTGAGGCTAGCCTAGTCTAAAAGTAAGTACCAAGACAGCCAGAACTACACAGGAAAACCTGTCTCTAAAACCCAAAAATTAACTAATTGACTAAATAATAAAAAATAAATAAAAAGAAAGAAATAGACTAAACATCAAGTAGGATTCAGGAGTCACTTCATCCAAGGTTACTGAAAAAAATCATGAAGTGCCTAGGGCATTAAAAGGTTCTTGATCATTGGCCTCTAAAGTCAAGAGAAAGATATCCATATAGGAGATAGAAAGCAATAGTCAAACAATTATTGATATTTATAATTTTCTATAAAATGTGTTTACCATATTGATTATAGTGATGTTTTTATACAATTATAAGCATATACTGGATGCTGAAAAATTTATACAGAAATGCAGTCAAGAAGCTTGGAGTTAAGATACAGTCCACAGAATTCAAAAAGGTCAACAAACTGAAGGACCCAAGTGAGGACACCTTTTTCCTACTGGAGAGGGAGAAGAAAGCAATCACAAATGGGGAGGGAGGGAGGGACCTGTGAGGAAAAGTGGACAGGGGTGGCTGGGGAGAGGGGAACCTGAGATGGTATTGGGTGAGGAAAAAAGACTGAAGCCCCAAGGGCCAGCAGAAAGAATGGAAACAGGCAACCTAGGGAGGTAAGAGGTTGGGGGGACCCTCAAGAATGCACCAGAGACCTAGGAGGTGAGAGACTCTCAGGACTCAAAGGGAGGGGTCTTAGATGAAATGCCCAACAGTAGAGAGAGGGAACTTATAAAGCCCACCTCCAGCAGGAAGAGAGTGCAACAAATGAGGGAGGGGGTGCAATTCCACAGTCAAAACTCTGACCCATAATTGTTCCTGTTTGAAGGAACTACAGTGATGGAAATGGAGAGAAGCCTGAGGAAAAGAAGGTCCAGCACCAGGCCCAAAGTAAGATACAGCTCAGGGGGAGGTCCCAAGGCCTGACACTATTACTGAGGCTATGGAGCGCTCTCAAAAAGGAACCTATCCTGACTGACCTCTAGAAGACCCAACAAGCAAGTGAAAGAGTCAGATGCAGATATTTGCACCCAACCAATGGACAGAAGCTGCTGACCCTTGTGGTTGACTTAGGGAAAACTGAAAGAAGCTGAGGAGGAGGGCGACCTTGTAGGAGGACCAGCAGTCTCAATTAATCTGGACCCTCGAACACAGAGGACTGCTGGGTCTGTGTTCAACCAGAGATGATGCACCTAACTCTCAATAGACTGGAGGCCCCAGGGAGTTTAGAGGTCATGTGAGGTGAGGGTAGAGGGTGGGTACATCCTCATAGAGACAGGGAGTGGGTTGGAGGTATGGGATGTGGAACAGTGGGAGGGTCTACTGGGGTGGGGTGGGGAATAAAATCTGGAGCGTAAATAAATAAATAAATAATAAATAATAAATATAAATTAAAAAAAGAAATTTGGAGTTAACAGATGGTAGGTAAAAGGACTTTAGCATCCAACTTCTCTGCCCCTGTTTCATTAGAGCTTCTGCATCTATACAACAGGTCTACTACTGGGTCCTAATTGGATGTTTTAGGAAGTGAAAAGATGTAGCATCTGTGTGGCACTCAGCTTCTAGATACTTGGATAAGCATCCAAAGCATCTTAATTGGTAGATCTCAGAAACAAAAACTGCAGCATTTCCTTCTTTATGCCCCTGCTCTCTGCAGTGTAAGTTACACTAAAAATCCCCTCAGGAAGAGGTAGAATCTCTTTCTCCACCCCTTGAATCTAGGCTGACCTTGTAATTTGCTTTGGGCATCTACAGAAGAAGGCAGGATTCCAGACCCAAGCCTCAAGAGACCATTCACGCCAGCTCAGCTCCCATGTGAGCAATCCCAGGCCAGCCTGCTGAAGGATAAGAGACCATGTGGACGAGAGATAAGCTGACCCATCTGGGGCTGTCCTAGTCAGTCAGCAGTCAGCTCCTCTGGCAACAGACCAAACCCAGGAACCAGCCAAGTTAAGAAGCAAAAGAAGTATTTAACTCTATCATGAATTCAGAGAATTATGAGTTGAGTAAATAGTGTGTTAAGCCATTACCTTTGAGGTTACTTGTTGTACATATACACTTTGTTAATATGTACCCCTCTTCCACTGTCATCAGAAAATGGTATAAGCAATAATCTCCTTTCAAGTGAAAAAAAAACAAAAGGCAGAAGTTCACATTGCCGCCCTGAAATCTTGGGGTAGGGGAAGAAAAACAATACAGCTGAAGTAATCGGGTGAAAAGTTGACTCTGTAGAGGTCACCCAGAGCCTGCATGAAAGATTTATGTGCTAGGTACTGAATAACATCAGTGTTCCCTTTAGGGAGGAGAAGAAATAGCTGTGAGAAAATACAATCCGGTGACAAGGAGATCTACATCTTGAAGCTTCACAGATGTGAGGAATTTGGATTAGCTCTTTGAGAGTCTTTGTAATGGTTCAGAAATTAACTTCTATGAGTGTCCTGCAAACGTGCAGGTCAATCTGATGATGAGAATTGGGTCCAAGGGAGGATAAGAAAATGGAAGAGACTTGTACATGTTTCTTGGAAACCTGGAACCGTTTTTAGTTATGAGTCACATATCTAACTCCTTCATTTCGGATCCTAGCATGCTGGGACTGAGGGTTAAAAAACAAGGGTTTGCCTCTTTCTTCTAGAATCTGAGACCCAATCAGCATGCAGATAACTAAGACAATGGGACGTAATGTTTCTCTTATTGGACTAATATTCTAAACTGAGGAGGAAAGTTCTCTGAAATATTTACAATAACTTAAAATTTCTTGGAAATACAGAAAACAATGAACCCTATGTCATTGTTAGATTTGAAAATGAGACATAAAGCTGATTAAAATTCTACACAGACCATGATCAAGATATATTTATCAGATGATAACTTCATGGCAAATAGACTATTTTAAGACCTAACTCGTACACATATTTTCACATATCCATGCATCCCTCCTGAAACAAAACAAACAAAAACTTCAAGTGATAAAAATGCAACCATGATACAGATTGCTAAAGGTGTACCCAGTACTAATAATTCTCATTTCTCTACTGACAGAGGCCAATATTAATTGGAGTGGGAAGATACCTAACTTTAAAACCTGTATTTAACAGCATTACTTTTAAAGAAAGAAATGAGTGGCTTGTGTGAGTGGAATGACACCTTTGGGTGGGTTTCTAGGCATATCTATCTCTCTATTGAATATAAATATATAATTACATACATGGTATATATTAGAGAAAGATATATGTATAATTATATGTGCATCTCTACTGTATCAGAAATATGTACTTATCTGATAAATAATAGAGTACGTTCTCATATTTCTCCATTTATTTTATATTACGATTTCATTTGCTATTCCTATATGGCCCTGTAAAGGTCAAAACATGGTACTAATCCCAAGGCTCTACAGTTAACATGAACTTGTAGGCTGTAGGATAATGCTACAGAAGAGCTAAGGGTGCCTAATCACTGATGCCTGTGGAGGAAGCACCCCAACACTGAACTGCTTCTCAATGTAAGAGAGAGCATGTTTTTCTTCTAAAATATTAGGTTAGGTTTTATGAAAGTCACAGTCTTAACTGAGGTAAGACATCTGTAATTCAGAGCTTGGTGTCATTTCCAAATTGTAGGCCTACATTTTAATTTGATTAAAATCATTTGAGGTACATCCTTTGAAGTCTTTGATGAGAAGCTTCTCCGTAGTCACTATACAAGTCTTAAGTACTAAAAAATTCAGAACTGATAAAGTATTGTGAGATGAATACTAGATTGAGGAAGAGCCCAGCAGGTTGATGAGGGAGAGAGGGGGTTGGATAATACATAGTGACCAAAGCACTAAGCAGAAAGTGCAGCTGGGAAAAAAATCAAGACAGTTGCAGTCTGACAGCCACGTGACCTTACATTACTTACATTTCACAAGCTCTCATCAGGGAGGAATATCTCCATCAACGATAAGAGTAGATTTCCTGGAGGTTGATGCTACTGGACCCAGGGAAGTGAATGAGGATTGTGATTCCCTGGTAGTGCAGAAACAGGTTAACTGAACAGTAAATCGACCATCAGATGATGAAGTGTTTCAGGGCTATACTAGCTGATGACAGGAGCACTGTCAGAACTGAAGGCAGTATTTGGGAAGAGTCCCTTGAATGCTTGGTAGTGCATCTTCATTATAATCTTAATCCAACAACTTATTTAAACAGGAAAAAAAATCACAAATCATTTCTTATTCAAAAGCATCTTAGGTTTTTTATCCAAGAAGAGGATGTTCTTGAAAAATTATGGAAAGGCAGGTCTGAACACTACATTCTTTTAAGAGCAATTCCTCAACATAACCCACAGCCTGGTGTTAATAGAGTCTAAACAGTAATGGAAATTTTGACCTTACATAAAGAAGAAATACTCTCTGTCTTCTCAGAGCAGTCATTGCAGGTCTGCTTGACTGTGGCTTCCCAGAGGTTAAAGGTACAGTCTGTGTTGCAGGGAAATTTTTCTTAATTGAGCATAGGTCAAGATGAAGGCAGGGGGACATAGACCTTTCTCTTTCAAAGAAGAAAGAAATGAGCCAACTTAATGCATCCTCTTGTACCAGAACCTTTCCAGTGGCTGGGGACACGCATTCAGCCTAGGGATGATGTAGGGCAGACTTAACAGGTACCTCTAGGACAACTTCATTTGTTTTATCAGAGAATGAGATCTATGGAGAAAGACGATCTTTCCTCAGAGAGTTCGGCTTTTAAATGCCAATCGTGTTACTGATTCCCTTTTTCTCATTTTCATGATACAAAGAAGTAAACGTGTCATGCTACGGCTCATACTCCCATAGGCTCTAGAAAATGCCAACGGTTATAGTGAGATGACGAAAGATTTAAAAATCTTCAGCAGAGAAAAAAAATCCTTCTGAACATTCATCTCAATGTCTAAATGAGAACACTGGGAACACACACACACACACACACACACACACACACACACACACGGGAAAAATCCACTTTTGCAAACCTTCAGCCAGAGCCTGCTTCCCCTAGCTATAAGGACTAATGACTGGGGGTTGGGTGTCAATAATTCTGGGGAAATATGTCAAGTGGCCTTCTCTGCAAAGCCTGCAAGCAACAGCGTCATTTATTGCCCAGTCCCAATGCTGATTTTCTCTTTACCCATTATTTATTTTCAAGATGTATCTGAGGGAATAATCTCATATGAAGAATAAATTTAGGGGCAGGAAACATTTTGATCATCCTGCCAAGCAATACAATTATTCTTTCACGAAGACATTTTGTTCTGATTAAAAAGAAAAGTTGGCCTTCCCTTATTAAAGACTAATTTGGAGCCAAAAGACTACTTATTTTCTATACTTTATAACTTGATTTTGGTTTTGATAGAAAAAAATGTGTCTAATGCAACTTAGATTATATAATTCTGATGACATTTTATCAATTTTTTTTTTTAGTAAATGTTCCAATGTCTTAGTTTCTTTTCACATCGCTGTGATAAAATACTCTGACAAAAGCAACTTACAGAAAAGAAGGTTTGCTCTAGCTTGAAATTCAAGGGCACAGCCCACCATGGGGGTGGGGGGTAGTTCAGGGGGAAGAAGCTTGAAGCTCCTGATTACAGGGCATCCCTAATCGGGAAATAGAATGATGAAAGCATGCTACATGCAGCCCAGCTCCCCTTCATTCGAGACAGTCTGGAATCTCCTTCTTAGGGAATGGCCCTGCCCACAATCAACCAAATCAAGATAATCTCCCAAAGCCTGCTCATGAACCCATCTCCCAGGTGGTTGTACAGCTTGTCATATTGGTAGCATTAACCAGCCCAGTATATATACTTGTATGTTTTTTTAGATCTGAAATTCTATATATATGCAAGGAAGTTATATCAGAAGAAAAACTTTACAAAGAAAAGGCAAGCACCATATTTCAAATTAAGTTTTAATATTTAAACAACATAGACATATCTAAACTGGTATGAGAACACCAAATAGTGCCACATGTAAGTTTTGTATGTAACTATGTGCCATGTGTACATGCGCTCGTGAGTTCCCAAATGCTCTCTTAAGTTATTTCTAAATTACAAGAATAAATGTTTCTTTTTAAAAAAAAAAAAAAAAAAAGGAATTTCAAGGAGAATTAGCTTCTTTCAAGGTGGCTCTCACACTTAAGATATAGAATGTCTAATCCCAGGTGATCACTCCTGGACACATGTACATATAAGGAATGTACACATATATGCCTATATATGTAATAATAATTAAAGAAGAGACCATAATATGCAAGGGAGAACATAGGAGGTTGGGTAAGGATGATGAAATTATTTAAATAAAGTGTTCGTGTACAAGGTTCTTTAAAAAATTAAATGAAAAAAAAAGAAAGAATCAGTTTGCAGAATGAAGTCTATGGGAGAAGCATAGTCATCACCAAACATTCAATGGAAATTCAGTCTCCATGCCCCTAAGCCAACACCAGTACTGGTTGGATGTCAGAAGCCCCCTCTCCCCCCACCACCAACCGAGAAACTCTCAAAGGCACCCTGCTGCAAGACTGCCACTCTCAAAAGAGAGGCACATTCCCCAAAATTGAGCACAACTTTGGTTTCCTTCTCATTAGCCAAGTCCCAGTAACCAGGTCTGAATCACATGTTCTGTGGCATCAACCAGGCCAATCTCAGAATAGACTCGTTTGTTTCTCAGGCCTCCGACACTGAGGATTCTGCCTCAGAGTGCTGGCTGACTGGCTGCCACAGACAGTTCTCTGTCAGAGTTTCATGCATAGGTTTGATGCATATACTGACCCATGAACAATAGGGTACAGAAAAACAGAGGGCCAGAATAGGTGGCTGCAGCAGGGGACAGTGGTTACTCTAGTTCAATAAAGAAAAATTCTGTTGACTCTTCAGATTCTGGAGAGGACAAAGCACTGCTTTAGAGACACCTGCCACTCATAGAAATTGTCTGTTTTCTTTCCTCCCCAGAAGAACCACTTTTTGCTGCATCTGAAATGCTTGTAGGAGAAGTTAGAATGAGCCACGTGTGCTTTCCTTCAGAAAGGAGTCCTATATTTAACACAGCACACACACACCCAACACCTCAAATGGGTTTTGAGGAAAGCTGTGTTTATCATGTGAGCTTATGAAATAAAAAAAAAAGTACAAACTTCCTCATCCTAGAAAAATTTGCAGTGTAATTTACAGCCAAAATGAGGAAGTCCTGCATAATTACAACACTTGGCAAGAATTTTAATGAGTGGACTGGCAAGTCTGGTTGCAATTCTTCGGGTCTTCTCCAGACATGTCAAGGTTTCTTTACTTTCAGTAGCAGACACTGGATATGTGTGTGTGTGTGTGTGTGTGTGTGTGTGTGTGTGTGTGTGTGTGTGTGTGTGTATGTATGGGAGTGGAGGTATTTAGGAGACATTGTGCTCTCTGCAGGAGTGCTAACCAATGAGGCAAGCTAACAGAGGAGGAGAGCAGACTCCTGACATTACAACAGTTTCAACCGCAGGGAATGAATGTTGGCAAGCTCTAGACACTGTCACTGTGCAGCAAGGCAACACAGATTTACAGTATGATAAGGCATTCCAGACACCAGTCTCTAAGCAGGTAGATCCATCCCTTCAGGTACCACTCCCACTCAGCTTTGTGGGTGAAGAGAACAATCCTGGTCTCTGTCAGAAGCCTCCTGGCAGGATTGTTGTTGTTTTCCTAGTATAAAAACAACAAACAATCCAGGAGCCTTAATTCCTGAGCAGCCTGATGGGCGTTCAAACAAGTTGAAACTCAGGTCACATCAGCAGACCCAGAACTGACCATCCCAGAAAGAGTTATAAGGTGATGAGAAGCTCCGGGGAACCTATTAAATCCGGCATCCCTGTCAGTGTGAAACAGGAGCAGTCTTGCCTTCTCAGTTCCACTGTTTAAAGAGCCCACTAAGAAAACACTTCATCCCTCTGACATCTGCACAGCACTGGAGTAATTAGTATCTTCCATGCCACAGGGCACCTCACCGAGTGAAATATTAAGAGAAGACTCATCATGACACATCAATGAAACAGGATTAGTTCCATGTAGCCTTTTGCTTAAAAAGTGAAAATAAAAATATTTCAACGTTCTTAAGTTTACAAGTGAAGCAAAGTCTAGAAACACAGATGTTGTTTTAAAATATTCTTTAGTGACTCAGAGCTTCTGAAGGTAAAACAGGAGCAAAGCAGGGCATTTTACACTAAGCTCTGGTATGCAAGCGTCAGGTGGCAAGGAACAGAGAACGTCCCTGGCTCTCTGTACACTTCCAGGCTCAAAGTGCTTCCAAAAATTAAATCAAACATTGGATCTGCTTAGGAAGACTATTAATTTTTACACAATAATACACCTCTGCTAGTTAATAGTGAAGAATTTCTAAACTTTATAACATGCTGTGAAAAGGGTTCTTTTGAGGTTTTGCCTATCCTAAGTTCTGAAAAACCACAACATAGTGTGAATGCCTTTTGACAAATCATTGCACCATCAATAGGAACAAAGTATATTAGGCAGGCTCCCAGGTCATAAGACCTCAAACTGGAAAGCAAAGACAAATAGTATTCATAGCTTGCTTTAACTTTTGCCCTGTATAAAAGTACTCTGAGATGGTTTTTCTGGATGTTTGTTGTTTGCTTGTTTTTTAAAATGATGTTTAGATGGGGCATTCTAGGGAATCTGGTGACTCCATCTCAAAAAAAGGCCCTGTGAGAAAACAAAGTTCAAAAGATGGGTACATGTTTGACTACTGGGAAAGACATAAAAATATCCAATATACTAATTTTAGGGCATAAAAATCCCAATCCAATTGAATTTGGTAAAAATAGCTTGATGCAAAGGAAAATCCAGGAGCTTTAAATGACATAAAATCAGTAGGACAATTAGACAGGGCCTAGAAAGAAAAGATATAGAACCAGATGAAAATAGGAAAGAAAGACAAGTATTATGGATTGTGTTTGTTCCTTTGATATACATATTAAAAAGCACTGCAATAAGTCAAGGCATGACACATTTTATATTTAAAGAAACACTTCTGGAATCTCTGCAAGCTTGTGTCCCTCATCTCTCTTCATCCATACTGCAGTTTAGGAAACTAAAGTACTCTTGAAGCTTTACACAGTCCTTTCCTCCTTCCAACCCATTGATCTAGGGTCTGTTCAACAAGTTACCCTTATACCACCTCCTGTGATTATTCTTTACTAAACCAAGATCTGAAGGCATCTGCCATGTGCCAAGTGCTGCTAAGAACTTCAGGTAGAGATACAATGATAGCGGTATTAACAAAATGGCACATCAGACATGATACCTAAGGCAGCTTACAGTCTTCCTCTCTTAGATCCAACATGTTGCTGTGCTTCTCTAGTCCACTGGGCTCGGCAGAACTTCTCAGCTACTTAAAATCCTGATGCTGTCCACATGTGGCTTCTAGTTGTTTTAGGTTCCATTTGTTATTCATTTGACCTTATGAAGGTGTTGAGCAAGAAAAACAAAAACAAAAACAAAAACAAAAACAAAAACAAAAAAACAAAAAACCAACCAACCAACCAAACAAACAAACAAAAAACAGGTTCTGGAGTCAAATAGAATAGATGGGTTCCTTGGACATTACTGTTTGTAGTTCCAGGAAAATTGTTTAGACCTTTGAGGCTTAGTTTTCTTATCTATAAAGTACAAAAATTTCCCTGATGTTATCTTGAGATAGTCTTGCTGTATAACCCGGCCTAGCCTTGAACTTGCTGTGATCCTCCTGACTTGGGCAAGTGCTCAGATTATAAGTGTGCCTGACCTTTCCTGGTTTGTTCTTACTAGGTTTGCTCTTACAAAATTTCTAAGTTAGCGCACAAAATAGTGGGCTTCATTATGCCATTTCCATGCTCATGTGTCATGAAGCTTTGTTCTATTTCATACTCTCACCCCCACTAAAAAGATAATCCCTATCTTTAAAGGTGGTTTTGAAGACTCGCTTAGATCAAATAGGTAGGCATCTAGTACCTGCAGGATGCTCATTAAACGGTGTGCACTGTAATTAACATTAACCTCATTATTGTAATCTAATATCGTGGGCACTTAAATGGAGGTGTCAGGACAGAGGAGAGTTTATGGGTGTGATAAGTGGGCTTAGTCCCAAGTGAGAATGAGAAATCTCTCATGTAACAGGGGCACAAGTCTTGTCCTCAGAACTAACATGCTGGTTATGATCCCCACAACTTTCAGGCACATTTTCCGATGTTATTCCCTGTGTAACCAAAAGGAAAAGAACTAATTCTTCCTAATAAACACAAAGATTTTTTTTTTTCTCTTTCTCAAGAGACCATGTTCCTCACCCAGAATTCTGGAAAAGTTGCCATGTTAAATCATTTCACATTCTTTTCAGCCCACACAAAGTACATGTGGGCTTACTGAAACATGGGTCTTGTAAATATGCCTGAATGTCAGGATTTTGGCTGTAACACAGGAACAAGGAAGGACTCCAGTTGTATCTTCCTGTGTTCTTCCTGATTTATGAGCCAGATTCCTGGTATCTGATTCATATGTGGGGAAAAAACTCAATGTTTTCTCCTTTTTATATTGTGATTTTTATGAAACCATGAGCTAGCCCTTAGAAAAAAAGATGAGAAAATTTTGAAATTAAAACTATACTGGCTGACAATAAATTAAACAAACAATATCTTATGAAAAAAAACTGCTGCTTTATAACTTGAAATTGTAATAGGTATCCTAGAATTAGAAATCCAGAATAACCATAAAAAATTGAAAATTTACTCTATTGGTAGCAATAGACAGTTATTAGTATTATCCTTAATGGCCATAAAACATTATATTCTTCTAGTGTTTTCTTTATTCAAAGACAAAAATAAATTATTTATTCAAAATATTAAGTAAGCAAGAGTTTGTACAAGTTGATTATAAAACTAAATGTCGTGACACGCAAATCAAGCTACCATAATGTAAAAACTGTTAGAATATTATAGCAAACAAAGCATATGTACATATTGTTAATATGTAATTTTTAAAAATAATTTCAAATCTACAAAAATTTTCAGAGTCAATAAAAAGAACTCATTCATTTCCATATAGCTTCAACAAAATTTTCTAATTTGCTAATACTTCTTTACATTTTCCATCATAATATATGTTCATTGTTAGGAATATTTTCACACATATGATGTTTCTTAATTAATGTTGTTATAGTCAGATAAACAAAATGCACGTTAAAAAACATAGATTCAGTATATTAAATGCCAAACATTGTTGAGTTGCATGATTTATGGGAGAGACTCTCTTATTGAAATAGCTGTTGCTCATGGTTAATTAGACTTTATAATATGCTTTTTCAACTAGTTACAAGATTTGGGAGCCTCCCTTTTTGCTACACTGACCAGCTAGAATAGGCAGTCACACGTCATTAAGAAGCAAATTTCTAAAACAGAAAATAATGACAAAATGCCTTTGAAGGCACCGAGACAATTGCTTTTCTTATATTTTTCAGATTCATAATTATTTTAAATAAAATAAATATATGTTTTGATAAATACTTGCTAAAACAAGTATCTAACAATAGTAATTGCTGAAAATTTTTCAAACATGTCTGAAGTATGCTTGTGAGAAATCTGGATACACTGAGTAAGTCACTAAGCTGTGACTTACGATTTGAATATAAGCCAACATCTTGAAAACATTTTGCAAAAAAAAAAAAAAAAAAAAAAAAAAAGTTATTTTTTAATAGAATATGGGCTCTTCTCTAGAAAAACAAACTGTAGATCTACTACCTAGAAAGGATCTTCAGATCTCTTACTATTAATGAAGGCTGACATGTAAACGTGGTAGCTCGCTGGAGCCTAGATGCAGTTCCACAGAAGAGCTGAAGGGCACGGGGTTAAGCCGTGGCTGTATTTATCAATATGCTTCTAAACCAATGAGTGGATCAAGTAACACACAAAGAGGATGGGAATTAAATGTAATTAAAGTCACTGTCTCAACAGACCGAACAGGCTACGACCTTTGTTCTCTAACCAAAGCCCCTTACCCTTATAAGCTGGTAAGAAACATAAATAAAAGAACGCAAGATTTTAAAAGCTCCTTTCTAAAAATGTCAGAATTAGCTTCTTATTAAAATTTGAGCTAAAATGACAAAGCAGAGGTGTCTAGGAGAATGGTATTGGAAAGGAAACAGGCTCAATTATTGAAAATGTGACGTCTTTTATTTTATTACATGTATGCTTTTGTTTTATTTTAGGGGGTGTTAAGCAGGGGACATTTCCTAGAAGTGAATACAGTCTCGAAAGAAGAGAAAAATATCTTCTGATCATACGCGCTGCTCAGCATTTGTCCATGACCCTTCTTTCCAAAATGGTCTACACAGAACCATTTGTGGTTGTAACATGAGGAGGAAGAGGGGGAACACGGGGAGAGGAGGTAAATGTTTGTAAACTTTGTAAAAGGTAACTAAGTGATTTGCTATTTCCTAAGAGGTAATATTCTTCATATGAGGTCGTGGTGCAGTGGAACTTACTGCTCTAGAATCCAAGCCAAGCCTTTGTCCGGTGAACAGGGAGTGAAAGCTACTCCTGAGTCCCAGGATAAGAGGCCTATCAGATGGGTAAGAAGCACCCACCTCACTGAGAGGCTAGCTATGTAGAAGAGGAAAGGTCACTGAACTAGTAGCTCAGCAAGTATGTTTCTGCCTGTAATGGTCATTGCTATTTTTTTTTCTGCATATATGGGTTTGTCATGATTTGAATATGCTTAACCCAGGAAGTTGCACTATGTGGAGGTGTGACCTTGTTGGAATAGATGTGTCACTGTGGGTGTGGCCTTTAAGACCCTCATGTTAGCTGCCTGGAAGTCAGTATTTTTGCTAGCAGCCTTCAGATGAAGATGTAGAACTCTCAACTCTACCTGCATCATGCCTGCTTAGATACTGCTCTGCTCCCACCTTGAAGATGATAGACAGAACCTCTGAACATGTAAGCCGCCTATTAAATGTTGTTTTTAAAAGAGTTGCTTTGGTCATGATGTCTGTTTATGGCAGTAAAAACCTAACTAACACAGAAGTTATAACTCATGGGAATGTGGAAAATAGCAAATTGAAAATAGTCTATGTACACACTTACAAATATTCCTATAACCTGAGGGATAATTACTTAAAATGTGGGAGATTTTCACATCTTTCTCAAAGGGCTGCTTATGGTAAAGCATTGGCTTTCAAAGTATGTCCCAGGAAGCAGCGGCATCTTATATAAACTTGTTAGAAGTGCATCTCTTAAGGGATGGAGTTACTGAACCAGGAACTCTGTGGGCATAACCCAGTACTTTGGACTTTCTGACAAACCCTTCACACAATTCTGAAATTCCAAGACTATAAATATTCTAAAAAGATATTAGAGGGCCAACAAGATAGCTCTGTGGCTTAAAGGTGCTTGCCTCAAAGGCTGATGACATCTGAGTACCATCTTAGGTTCAATACAGCAGAAGGAAAACTCAGTTCTGCACCTCCAACACATATATACATAAACACACACACACAAAATCAATCAAATAAAAATACCTTCTAAACATATATATGTGTGTGTGTGTAAAATACTAGGAGAAAAAGAGAAAAGCAGTAATGGATTTAGAATATATTAATTACCCAAAGAAAAGAGCAATTTGGCAATAGGACACAGCTCAAAACTCTCTCATAAAACCACCATTCCTTTGCTGAGGCAAGCAATAACATTTCTATGTATATATCTCCTCTTCATTTTATTCCAGAGAGTGTAACTATGACTGAAGGTTCTAAGATGTTGTTATAAAGACAAGTTTTAGAGCTTCACATGCTACATAGGGTTTAGCCCAATTTTCCAAAGTGAGTATATACTGGAGAAAAATAAAACTTCAGGCCCTAAACATTTCAGCTGGAAAAGTTTGAATAGATAATTAATGATAACTAACTTAAAATAGCCTTGCAACAATATTTCTACACCCAAAACATCATTTTTATTTTCTGAGACATGAAACTGTTCTTTAAAAAATAGTATACAAATAGATCGTTCATGTGTGTATGCATGCGAGTCTGTGTGTGCATGTGTATACATAGATGCATATGTGACCATGCACATGGAGGACAAAAGTAGATGTCTGTTGTTTTCTTGCTACTCTGGGGTTATAGACGTGTGCTGCCATGCCTAGCTTTTTACACGAGGACCAGGAATCCAAACTCAAGTCCTCGGGCATGTACACCAAGCAATGTACTGTTCACTTTTAATATGAAGAGACAGTGTGTCATGGCTATACATGTATCATCATGGTTACAATACATTTATAGACTTTAATCTCCTTAAATAAACAATGTTCATACTTTCTTAAAAAGAGAAAGAAATAAACCCAGTCTGCTGAGATTCAGAGTCATTTAGGAAGACATCCATTCCCAATGGGACTTAGCCATCCAAAGCACACTGCTACAAGCCGTTGGCTTTACTTGTTGCCAGAGTATCCTTTTCCTTGGGTGGACTCATAATTCCCTAGAATTTTCATGTACTTGAACTAAATACAAATGATGGAATTTTTTAATAACAATAAGGAAAGGCCTCTCAAAGAGCATTTTCATATTGTTCTAAAGCATTTTATGCATTTCTGGTTTAAGGTTTTCTTATCACAGCTAAATCAAAGAGACATACTATTTACCCTTGTGATGAAGATTTAATTGTTTTCTTTTATTCCGAGCCACACAGGTGGCAGCTTTCGTGGACAAAGAAAACCCCTTGTAATTAGAAGGCCAAACTCCTGGAGACATGTAATCTTTTTCTCACATTGTGTTACAGTTCTGGCTGGTGTTTCAACATCCAGAGACCCACAGTGCTTCCGTCTGCCAAACCAAAACAGACAACCACTGGTTTCTTCCTGGATGTTGCTGAGATCCTCTGTCTGATTTTTATTTACTTGTCTAAAGCACCTCTTACAAGTACCAAATAAGCCACAATTGCCAGGAGCAGAATACAAAATTAAAGGACTTCAATTAATGAATAAGTAATGACACACTTAGATGTGGATGCTAACTTGCATCGTTTTTGATGCATTGAGACTTATTAGTCTGTATTTTAAAATGAGTTTGAATCAACTTGTACAAAGCTGTATTCATGCACTAAAGGGCATTTGCAGAAAAACTCATGATTATGTTTTGGAAAACGTAAAGCATAAAAAATAAAAGCACATAAAGAACAGTGTATGTTCTTCTTCATTTGTGAGATGTGTCCTGGCATGGGCATACACATGTGGTAGGATGTGTGCAATTGCACAGACATCAAGATGAGTGTATGTAGTAGCCATGTGAGGAAATAGGGAAGCCTGCTGTATATAAAAGAACCGTCTTCGTGCATCTGCCAACTCTTACATATGACCCAGGAGACAAAGAAATCAAGAAACCATACAGAGAACACTATACCAAAATAAATGAGAATAAATAAATGCAGTTTTCAAGAAGAAAACTTCAATATTCCCTACCAGGAGCACTGGAAAATAAATTGATGACAACAGTATAATCCCATGGTAATGACACCTCTCATGTCAACTGGAACAATCACTGAGCTGCAGCCAAATTCACTGGCTGGGCACTTCCCCAGTAACAATCCTGAGATACACATTTTAATCATAATGCCAGTAAAGGGCTGCTGAAGACGTTAGAATAAAATATGGATTTTTTTTTCACGAGCTATAGTTCAGCCAGCGCACATTGCCGATTTCAGCAGAGATATAGAAATAAACCAGCTAACTTATGCCACAGAGAAAAAGGCAGACATAAGTGAACTAAGACTCTTCTATTGGTACCAAGTAGAAAAGAACACCTATTTGATGTGTTGTCAAGAGTTCTCTCTCAAGCTTGAATGAGGAGACATTTTAAGTTATACTTGGAAAGCAGGTTTGGACACCAGCATTTTGAAGGTAAGATCGATATTAAAGCATTACGAGTTTGCCCATGGAATCCCTTTGCCAGTTCACCTCTACAGATTCAGTTCTCCTAGTGGGATAGAGAAAGAAAAGCTCTGAAATTCCGAGTACCTCCAGCTCCACACCCTACAGGATCCCCCTGCAGCAGACAAGGTGAGGACAGACAAGATCTTAAGCTCTTCTAAGAAGGCTACATAGTGCCTGGTGGAAAAGGTGGCCCAAAGAGAAACAGATTGGCTCTGGAGAAGGGAGCTCTACTTCCAGGCTTGCTTGTTAGCTGGATGACTCTAGAGGAGCTTTGCATATACTCCAGCTGTTCTGAACCTTAATTTTATTATTCATAGGAGGCAGGGACTATAATAATCCTTCTTCCAACTTTATTCCTAGGGGGAGAGAATCAGCCCAAGTGTAATAAACTGAAGTGACAAATGGCTTCTAAGAAAACAGAAAAAAAAAAAAAAAAGATAATCAAGCTTTCAGATTTTGGTTGGTTTTTGTTGTTTCATAGAGCAACAATTAGCTCATAGCTAAAATATTCAGTAGTCCTTTTGAATAAACATAGGTCCATAGAGAATTATTGATTATTCAGAGTAATTGATCTCTATCTTATGCACAATATATATCTTTTTGACAATATAGCTACCTTTCATAAATCTCTCAGAGTTTACACACATAAATGCAGTTTCATTGAGGAGGGGAAAACAAGCAAGTCAGAAAACGATTATTAAAGTCTGTGTAGAACGTTAGAAAACGGTCTGGACGACTGCTGGTGTGGCCCAGGGGCAGAGCAACAGCCTTCACAAGCCTTCACGGCCCTGGGTTTTAGGCCTACAACCACTAAGAAGGGGAACCAAGAAAAGTAAGCTAAAGATTGGGTTGCTCTTATAGCTTTGTCATATTAATGGGATTAATATATATTGAATCACACTGAGATAGTCAGATTAATTTAACATACATACTGAGTCAAACATAATTTGTCATCCACCATTAAATTAGTCACTTAGACTTGTGTATACACTTAACAGAAACTACAGAAGAAAGAGTACAAACGTGAACATACATGAACATATGCTCAAAACACACACAGCATCCAGACTAGCCTGCACACAAGCTTCGTGGTACAAAGAGATCCTGGGCACTTCTCAAATGTCAGTCCACTGAAAAAGTGCCACTGTCTTTCAGAACAGAGAGACATAACAGATGGAGACATCTTCCCTTCTAGTCCAATTTTGAAATATTGTAATAAATACCTCATCTTAGTCTCCAAAGAAAGGAGCAGTGAAGTCATGGAGGGCCACCGCCAGTTTTAAGTACTGCTGAGGGCAAATACGGTCAGAGAAAGCATTCATAATTATATAATCATTCATAATTCATAATTAGTTTTATAATTAAAAAATCACCGTATCTGAATGAACTCAATCCATCCTAGCAATTGCATTCTGTGAAATATAACCCTTGCTCCAAATAAATGAGTTACAGGTGTGAGTAGAATGCTTTCCATTTTTCCTAAGATGTTACTGTTGGTTTTTGTCTGAGACATTTGGCCTCCATAAGTATTATGGTTAATTTATGATAACATGCTAACAATACTCAGTGTTCACTAAAAAAAGGGAAAGAAGTCTTTGCGGTGAAATGGGGCACTCTTGTGTCGCACAGCACTGCCAGGAACTAAACTTTTTTTTTTTCTTACCTATGCACATCAAATTCAACCTTTACTATGTTTCAGGTGAGCTGCCAAACCAAGATAAGTGTCATAGACTTTTATTTTAAGAGCCAGAAAAGTTAGCATGGGCCTAAATTCTCCTGATGAACATATTCTTATTATTCAAGGAGGAAATCAGTTTACAAAGATGATTTTAAAACACTGAAGAAAGGGATGAAACATGAAGGCCCATAGATGTGACAGAAATTAAGGTGATTTTCAAAATTATAGCCCAGTGTAATGTCACACACTAAATACACTCATGGGATTTGTAATCACTGTCCATTCTTTTCTTTGCTTGTGTGACTTAAAATCTGGACTGTCCTCCAATGCTCGCATCAGTACTTGCTCCCCAAATGCTGGTGATATCTTGGAAAGTTGTAGAATCTCTGAAATCTAGGGCCTACCTGGTTGACATAACCCACTTCATGATAGATCTCAAGATAAGTTCCCTGCTTCCAATGCTCCATGCTCTCTGATCAGTACCAGGAGAGAAACTACTTCTGCACACTCCCATCATCACTGACCAACTGTGATGGTCAATCTTGGGTTGTCAACCTGACAGCATGTGAAATCATTTAAAACACAAGTCGCTGCACCCTTCTGGAAAGGATTTTCTTGATCTGATTATTTAAAGTACAAAGATCCAGCCTAAATGTGGGCAGCATTTGCCAGTGACAGGCAGATCAGAGGGTATGGAAGCAAGGTTTGACTTTCACCTGCTTGCCCTCACTCTTGCTGACAAGTTCATCTATCTCAATGCTGTGGCAGTTCTTTACCAACATTAGAATCAACTTTTGGGGACTACAAGACTGAAGACCAACAGCTCTTTAGGAATCCTCCACATCTTCAGTTCATATTGAGACTGCAGAGACAATTGAGTCTGCAGAGACAATCAATATCATGGAATGGTCAGCTACTAGATTCTCGGACTTCCCACTGTTGGGCGGTAAGCTAATCTAAGAAATGCCATATATATATATATATATATACATATCTATATTCAATCAGTCCTGTTCTTTTTGAGACTTGTGGCTATTACACCAACCTACTTCAGTCACCCTGTCTTCCCCACTATGATATACTGTACCACCTGAAACTATGAGCCAAACCAAGCATCTCCTAGAGCATCTTCCTCTGTCAAGTATTCTGTGATAGCAACAAAAAAGAACAAGTAACCTATAGAGTACTAAGATTGCTGCTAAATGCTTTCTGCAAACAGATGATAAGTTAAGGCCAAAATACATTTTCGGAGAGTAAAGAAGGCAAGCATGGAGAAATGAGACCCTGGAGTGAAAAAAAAATAGAGAATTTATTACCAAGTAAGCAACTTCGTCAGACAACTTTAGGGGAATCTTTCTGGGATTCTTTGGCAAATATGAAGACTTCAAAGGTATGACAACAACACATTCTTTTCAAGCTGTCACATCTTGAGACTTCTAGAGCCTTAGAATAAATTAACCATGTTCAAGAAGCAAACATAATAGCAATGAATAGGAAGTGTTTGTGATAAGGTATGATCAAATGAACCAGAGCAGAGTATGCTATCACTTACACTGCACAGCAATCTTATAAGGGTTAAAGTTAGAACACCCCTATTTCATAAGGTGAGACTCAAGAGAGGTTACACAGCTTAATCAAGGGTATATAGAATTACTACCTGAGAGGACAAAATTAAAAATCCCAGAAAGTTTGAGTCCCAACCTTAGTCTTGTGTAATACATATAAGAAATTAACCACAAGTACGCAATAACATATTAATTTCATCAATTCTTATAATATTTTCTTTGGCCACTGTAGAAAAAAATGAGGACTTCAGTCATGCTAATGTCTCATATGTCAGCTTTCTTATATAAGTTTATAGACAGCCATATAGAATTTCCAAAGACAAACATGCAGGAGAAAACCATTATCCCAAATCATAAAATTGGAAAAACCGATAGTTATTTTGATGAAAATCTCCTGCTTTAGAAAACCTTCACACTGGAGTTCTGAATGGGCCACAGCCTCCATCGGCACATAAAATACATCTGTTTGCTAGAAAGTCAACAGCTCATATATCACGTCCAAGGGGAAAATGGTTGTTTCTTCTCATTTTTCAAATTGTTCAGTTATTATTGTAAATTATGGCCCAATTTTTTAAATGCAAGGCTCAATAAAGCTCATCCTGATTTCCCCAATTCAAAAGCAAAATTAAATTAAAAAGTACAAGTCTAGAGGTATAAGTGATATATTTGCAGTGAAGAAAATGTATGTAGCATCTACACTACCTTGAAGAAATGTCACATAGCTGTCATTTGAAATGAAATATTATGGCAAAATTAGTTCCCAACGCAATTTTGAAAGATGTAAAATTGTTATAACTAGAACACTACAAGTCACTACAGGTTAATCATTTCAGGTGAGGAGAGACATTTCTGATAGGAGGTCGGCAACAGTCATCTAAGCTTTTACAAAGAGCTAAAAGAAAACATTAACAGGAATGTAAAATGGGAACAGCCATGTTTCAGAAGCACTAATGGGCTGACCTACTCTGGTTCAGTATCTCTCTTTGTCCTGCCTTTATATCTATGGAGTCATCAGACAATTTCTAGGGCTTTTAATCTAGTGGGACTGATCACAATGAGAATGTATTCATAAATTCACAATTATTTTGTGAGTACATAGAGATACAACTTGGTTAAAAAAAAAATTGAGGCACTTCCTCACCTGGAGTTCACAGGAAGCCTCAACAACATCAACATGGAAGTCCAGTGTGGAACATAGTTTGGGAAAGTGCTTAATTAAATGTGCATGAAATCTTCTGGAGCTCATGCTGAAATGGATACAAGTGTTGCAGAAATGGACCAGATGGGGATGGCAAACTGGGAGCACACTGTGATGCAGAGTGATGTGGCTGGCTTGTATTCCACTTCTTGGTATAGAATTATAGATGCCACATATATTTATCAGCTTTACTCCAATACAACCATATGGTTCAGGACTGAGCTTTGGAGACAATCAAACAATTCTGCTCTCTGTCTGACCACTCAAACAGGTCCTTCTGTCACAAGTCCTATAAGTCCTTTTTTGGTTTCATTTTTTAATCAAGAATTGGAAACCTTGTTCTTGTCAAACACCCCTGGCTTTTCATCTTCTCGTCTCCTACAATATGGTTACTGATAATCAGATTCTCTTGGCATGTAGAACCCCTTGCATAGACTGTTGTCTGTTGGACTCTCTTAGATTTTTTTTCATTGTATCTTCCCATAAGAAAAAAATTATAAAAACCATTTACAGATCATGCCAGTTTATATGCTGAGGTGCTATCCCCATCTCATGGATTTATAACATAGGAGTGACTGGCACTGCCCCGCAACATTTTCTCTGTAGTTCCCAAGCTGAAAGACAATCCCTCTTTGAAGCCCCATGGGTCTATCCTATGAAATGTTATAGAAACTCTCAGGTCCATCACACTCTGTTCCATTGATGTTAATCCCATATGTGTGGGGTATCAGCTTGTCTGATAATATTGTCTATGTCTTTCCTACCCAGTTTTGTTTTGTTTTCCAGTTAGGAGTAGTTACCCTAGACCAAATGACATGACCTCACTTTTCGTTTCAGTCTTTCTCACAAGAATATCTGTCTGGAAAACATACTAAATACTACATTTTGGTGAATATTAGGAGATATAACAGTAACAAATTTTTGAACAATGGATTAATGAACCTGACTTTAAAAAAAAAAATCTCGTGATCCTCCTGCCTCTGCCTCCTTCAGCAAATCCTACCGGCGTGTGCCACCACAGGGGGGTGGGGGGGAATGGGGATAGGGGATGCCATCTGAAGTGTAAATAAAATATCTAATAAAAAAATCTCATCACTTGGAAGAAGCATACACAGAATGACAAAAGGAACTAATCTCCATCAGGTTTGTGTTAGCACTAAAAAACTTATAGCTGTAAGTATCTTAACATCTTAACAGCATACATGGGCAACTCTAAGGCAGAAAGAAGCAGTTCCACTTGACTTTTGATTGTGTAAAAAATCTAATTACTGAATGTTGAGAGTGGAATTCTGGCCTTCTGGTGGCTAAGAATGGATTATGCCATAAAATCTGATCATCATTATTTTGCAAAAAGCCAAAATGAGACAAGGATGGGGCAAGGATGCAATTACTCCAGATGTTATTCCATGTCAAGGGTAAGGGTACAAATCAAGATATCAATAACTACATGAAGGAAACAGACATCCATAATAAACAGCTATAACTCAGGTCTGGGATGTACTTGGCAATGAGTCCAAGGTCTTTGACACTTCAGACGCTTCAGAAAAGCTCAGTCAAACTCATTTCACAGGCTTCGGCATGGGGAGATAAGCTCCTATCCAACCTCAATCATGAAAATATGTAGTGTGAACCCACTTGGATAGTTACAGAATGCATTAAAGCCAGTGTCTGTAAGGAAGTAATACATCTTCCTCTTCTACTTCTTGCTTCCACAGGTTCACCTTAAGACTTCAATGTCTAGTTATACTGCAGAAAAAAAAAAAAAAAAAAAAAAAAAACTGTCTGTGACTGCCTCACCTATGGCTGTAGATAAGAACTAAGGATATTCATCCTGAAGGCCCAGCCACAAACAGCCTGTGACTCACTGGGGACCAACCTTCTATATATATTAGATGCTGCATGCTGAAATTTTAAGGGCTGTTGCATGAGTTTCTCATGGAGAGATAACAAATGTCTTTTTCCCATAAATAGGGTTCCAGCAACAGACTAAGATAATAATTGCACCAAATTTTCCTTGGTGTGCCAAAGAGTTTAATTAAGGTTACTCATAGAAGCAGAAATGAGGAGATTCTAACAGAAATGTGAGCAAGCCCCCAAACACCCAATCTACAAGTTTTACTTTGGTATAGATGAAGACATACTCATAGCTGCATGAATAGTTTCCCCCTCTTTAAGCTTCTACTGTTCATGTTCTCTATCGCCCATGACCATGTGTAGCTGAGACAGAATTGCATACAGCTGGGAAAGAGGCAAAAGTGGGAGTGGCTGGAATGTTGGGTGAAAGCTAAGGATTCTGTTCATCCTCCAATGAGTCCAGATCCTGAGTGATTCTTGTAGGTGGTCACTGCTCTTCTAATTACGATATTATGATTAAAGGACAATGTTTCACAAGGACACTGGCTTAGGCTTTGTTTCCTAGCCACACAGGGTGCATACTCAGGACAAACCTCTGTGGACCAATGGACTTTTGCAGAAGCTAGATGCTAGCTTCTAACACTTTGCCAACACTATGACCACACCCCTATTCCATTGCCACATGCTTTTTGTTGGTATTCCCTGTCCCTAAGAGAATTACTGACCGGCCCTAAACTTAGAATGTACATCTCCTTCACAGACGATGCAAACTACCCTTTAGGGTTGGATCTTGCCTACCCTCTCCATCAGGGCTGCGGCCAACTTTCAGCCACCATGAGTATCTACTTTCCTAATAAGAATGAGACCCTATGCTCAGTTCCCTGTAGTGGTAGCCTCCCTCAAAAGTTGCAAAAATTATATCTTTGGAGTTGACTGTGAATATTTGTAATATATTCAAGTAAATGAGCTGAAGAATAATATGCATGGCATTGCTTCCTTGTTGATGAAAACCCAACCAGGAAAAAAAAAAAAAAAAAAAAAAAAGCTGTGCTCTGAATGTCAGAGACATTATGTTGAAATGAGTCAATACAGGAAAAGAACGGCTTTCTCTACACACCAGGCTGCTTGCTTCTGTTGCTTAAACATTCACATACTTCTCTGTTTAATTTCACTTCTTACATTGAAAGTGACTTACAATTTTTTTTTTCAATTTAATAAAGAGATTCAGATTATATCCTATGTAAGGTAGATTTATAATGGCACTGGAATTCTATAATTCACCATGGAGTTCTATAATGTACTATTCTGTAACTCCTGTAACTGACCCAGTTTATCTGGTTTTTAATATAAAATGTTGGTATTTACAATTGGTTTTGACTACGTGGGATCAGTCATGCTTCATAAAGAAAACGTTGTGATATTCATGTTGTGCTTGTTCCAGTGAGTATCCCCTCCCTGGAATGCATCCATTTCTAATGTTATACAAGCCTTAACTAACAATTTTTTCAACCACACCCTCCACCACCATGTATTTGCAGCACATCTGAGGTGCTGTTGAAGCACATTTGTCTTTCCATATCTGGTTAGGATAAAGAGACGTTCATTGGGTAAAGATAATCTCAGGTTTTCTGATTTAGGGAAGAAAAGGTAGAAAAGAGTAAGCATTCTATTTTAACGGGGATAGTGGTCTGGCAGGGGCATGTGTTTGTTCTATGAATGAGGATATTTGTTTCCAAAATGGAAGCTGTCTCATCACCTAAGTGTGCCAGAAAATGCAAAATGAGTCACAAGGAGCAAGGGATCCATTTAGAACTTAGTTAACCTTCACTCTAGATTCTTAACCCAAAACTCAGCATCGAGACAAATACAGAGACTGAGATGATGTTTTCTCTGACAACACCTTCGTATTCACAGTGCATTGAGATATTTTCACATATTTTATATGAGCACTTGCTCAGTGCATTCTCAGGGGAAAATACCCAGCACATTTTTTCCTCTATCATTATGTAAAGTGAATGAGAAATCTTTCACACATGTACCCAAAGACATTTATAGGCAGAATCATAGGATATTTCTTTATCCGCTGTGCTGTCAGAGAAAAGCCTCATCTGCTGAGACAAAAATTTAACAATTAAACAAACTTGTTAACTGAATCTGAAACCTAAATTCTGTGCTCCAGGCAGCCCAGGGATCAGGCAGCATGCTTTTCTCACACAAATAGATGTGTGTGTGTGTGGGGGGGGAGTATTTGGGTTTTGGTTTGCAGAGAACTCGGGACAGGTCAAATAATTCCTCCAAAATTAGTAGCTGTTGGCAATATAGCCAAGGCTTCTGTGGAAGACAGTAAGTTAGCTAAAATTCCCCCAGACTTAACGAAGAAGCATACTGATCACTGTATTAACATCACACACAAGGAATGCCAGCATGATAAGATGATTAATGGACGGTTCAGCAAGAAGGTCGACAGCACATTCTCAAACGTGCAGAGACACTCCCTGTCTCCCAATTAATAAAGGTAGATGAAGAGACAAGTGCATATGCATGGAAGGCCTGTACCTTACAGGCAGGGGTGTGAAGAGTGGAAGGTCCATGGTCCCTACAGATTGTTTTCAAGAGACATAGGGAAGGAACTACAAATGAAAATGTGAGGATTCACATGTAACTTTTCACGGAGCTGTGTGTCATTGCTATGGATAACACAGTAGTCTCCAGTGGCAGACTCGAATGTTCATGGAAGATTTGGGGAAACGTGAAAGCTGTTTAGGAGCAAACACTTGAGAAATAAGGTAGCTTCATCGGCGTTAGATTTCCATCACAGCCTTTATGACATATCATCGAACATAAGTGCTTTTATGAGTTTTAAAAATCGCTTCAATATTTGACACTCTGCGCTTCAAGGAATTCTGATTGGCAGCTGATTAGACTGCAGCTCCACTCATTAGCTTCCTCAGTGAAATTAGTAGGCTAGAAAATTGCATTGTGATTCAGCAAGGGGAAGCTAAACGTTGCTAGAGATTTTAAGGCTGTGATGGTTATATTTACTTAATATAGAATAGTTTTGCCAGAGATTTCTAATAAAAATGTGCCAGAGAATATGTATTATCAACTCATCAGGAACCACGAGAATCTATTTCTGCACATTTGGTTTCTCTATAAGAAGAAGTTTTATCTGCCTTGAGTCCCCTGTGTTGTGGCATTCCAATAATTACAGAAAAATGCTATTTCTCCATTATTTCTATCTCCTCTGTGTTTTATTTCAATCCATCCTAGGTACCAAGTATGCTTAAAGGAATCCTTCAAATGCAACCAGTACTGACAGTGGTTTCCATTCTGATTCAAGCAAATAATTTACTCTCAAATTTTCTCCTCCAAATCAAAATGCTACATTATGGCAATGCTGTAGAAATCTTTTTTTTTTTAAACTATTTATTTATTTATTATATATAAGTACACTGTCACTGTCTTCAGACACACCAGAAGAGGGCATCAGATCTCATTACAGATGGTTGTGAGCCACCATGTGGTTGCTGGGATTTGAACTCATGACCTCTGGAAGAGCAGTCAGTGCTCTTAACCACTGAGCCATCTCACCAGCCCTGTAGAAATCTTAAACAAGAGCTATAGTAACTACGTGACATCAATTGTGGCAAGGCAATGGGTGTCAAAGATGATGTAGAATCTTAGTAAAATAAAACCAATTTTCATCTGAGCACTTTTCAACCAAATAAATTCAGGCAGAAAGCAAGTCATCCTTTTACATTAGTCATATGCTGACAATTCTGCTCCTCACATTTTATATTTGTAAGCTAGATGAAGAAAATAATTTCATGTTCATTTATAGAACACAAAACTTTGTGGGTGGAAAAAAGAAGTACCAGAGAATGAAAAGAATGATTGGAATATACTATCCCTTCATTCATCTACCATGACATATTCAGCAGACTGGTATTAAATTCATATCTTATTTATATTTTGTAGGAATACTTAATGCTTTTAATGCTTACTAAATTAAAAATGAAGCATATAGATAACAGGCTTTGTTGTTTTTAAAGACCTTTGCCTTTGTATTTAATCTTAGCATGAAGGAACTTTAAAATAATTTCAAGAAGTTGAGATGTTGTTTTAAATGAACCTGATCATCACTGTGAAGTAACACTAAAATATTTGCCTACTGTGACTGAGGGCTCTCAATTCAAATCTCCATGGTATAATAACAATAAAAGTGAAACCATCAGAATATAACACTTTAATCACTCTATTGGCCCTTTTCTCTTTAAATCAAACAAACAAACAAACAACCTTTCTATTATAGTAATGTAGTTGGGGGGGGGGGTTCACATGAATACCACAGTATGTGTGTGTAACAGGAGAAACCATGTGGGAATGTGTTGTCTCCATCCCATCATGGAGCCTGGAGATGGGAGCTCAGGTCACTGGACTTGATGGTAAGTGCCTTTTCTGACTTAGCCATTCGCCCACCCCATTACACTTTTATGCCTCCGTCTTCACTTTTGTTTCTCTCTGTCCTCTTCTCTCCTCTTAAGACACTTTGCCTCTCTGACCTGAAGACAGGTTTACCTCTCACAGCAAACTCTAAGATCCTCAGGACTGGAAAACAAAAACTTACATATTGCTGAAATCTTGAGAATTTATGGTCCACACATTTTTATCCACAAACGCTGTCATTCATACTAGCTCCTGAATCTTTCCATTCCTTTCATTTGTGAATGTGGAATCAAATTGAAGTGTCAATGACACAAATCACAGTTTCCTATACGATCCTGAGTGTTATGGTTATCCTTGAATGTGATTGATTATTAATACAACTTGGAAAGGACAGTAATATCTGGGCCTGCTGTCAGATCTCATTTAATAAGCTAATAGGAAAACACGTCACTAATTCACAACTTCATTTTAAAACCATTATAGGCATATTTCCATAAGACCGATTTCTTAAGACATTTGAAAAATGTTATTGCTTTCACTTAAAATATTCTGAATAGGAGTCTATAGGCAGTCCAGAGGTAACAAATAATTTAAGAACAAGCACAGAAAATGTTGAGAAGTACATACTTTCATCTGAAGGTGAGCTAGGAGGAAAGGAAGAGAGCAATAGTGAGAACAATTTACGATCTCACTGATAGTTTTTACTTAGCACACTGATAAACAGCACCGCCTACCCTGAGACTACAGAAATTATGCTCCCAGTTAGTGTGGCTTGAGCTACCTTTGTGCAATACTCTGTGGGTTTGACTCATCATTCCTAGTTCTTAACTGATCCTGAAACTTAAGAACCTAAATCAAGGAGGAATTTAAGTGATAGCTCTGTAAATCCTGCTCTGGATGGTGTACAGTTGCAGATGACTAAACGACACTGCGAGAAAATTAGACAAGACTTTAGGCTCTTAGCTAATGATAACTATTCTGTTACCTGATTCTGAGAGAAGAAGGATGGTGGAGAAATCCTCACAGAACCATGTCAGTGTAACCTGATTGCCAATAAACTGAAACACAGTCTTGCTTGGTCATGGGTCATACAAGAGTATTGGATAGCAGAATATACCTAACCATAGGAATTAACCCCATCAAAACCTTCTAGAATAATTGAGAAATGATAAGAAACATTTCAGAACATATTCTGGGCAAATAATGACTAAACAGAGTCATTTCAAGCATAAAATACTCAGATCTTACTGGTGTGTTATTTCCTTTAAGAGATGAACTCTATTAAACACAATTTTAAGCTTATCCATGAAAGGAAACAAAATGAATGGAGCTGCCTTAGACTCTGCTTCAGTGCAAATGCTACACTTACCAACTCTCCAGAATCAGTCAAGTTGTCATTAGTTCAATACTATGAACGCTATTAAAGATATGATGCCTGGGGCCTTGTATCAAAATGTGAACTTTGAAATAAATATGCCGAGAAATAACATAGTGCCACTTGTGTTGCTTACTGAAGAACTTGATATTTGTTGGCACACATAATTCTTACAAAAACCAAAAAGAGGAATGGAGTATTACATTGTTTATTTATTTTTATCCCCAGTACACACTATAAGAGATCAGCTGAATAAGAAGAAACTGCACATGGCCAAGGAGGTCTTCTCTCTCTCACTCACTGTGGTGAATTATCTATAGAATGAATGTCACAGGTGTAAAACTCTAGTGTGCTCTATCCTGGGATGCCCAATAAGAACCACTGGAAGACTTAAATTGGAATAGAATTCGGTGTAAAATTATTGAAGGTGCTTCATGCATGCACATGTATTTGTGTGTATGTGTGTGTTCCCTATGGCTCTCTGCTTTATTGCTTTGATACAAAGTCTCTCACTGAACCAGAAAGACTTTGTTTCATGTTTCAGCAAGGCTGAACAGAAATTTCTTCAGATCTGCTTGTTCTTCCCCACTGTGCTGAGTTACAGGCATATATAGCTATACCTAGCTTTTATGTGGGTGGTGGGAATTCAAATCCAGGCCCTTGGACTTGAAGAATAAGTACTATTATCCACAAAGTAATCTTCACAAAGATGACTTAAGTTTTTAAATTTTCATCTCATCCTCTTGATTCTGAGAAAATCAGAAATATCTAATTTATGCCCCAGATATATTTTAGTTTCTTCTCTAACAATTTTAGGATGGAGATGGGGGGAGTGATAAATACAAAAGTTTACAAGATGAAAGCAACGTTCCCCTTTCTACTTGTACAATAGTCCTTTAAAAATCACACGGAACCCTGAATGATCCATGAAAGGTTACTTAGATATTGACTTCTGATAGACTGGATTTAAAATATGATAATAATTAAGCTATTAGCTTCAATAATCCCCATCAGAGAATTCTGTTGTTAGATACCTCCTGTGTTGCATCCACACCAAGAAATGAAATTTCCTTTACTTCTTACTTTGGATTACAGGGAGCACAACACAGCTCCTAGAGAGCAGAAGAATCATAATTCAGACTTCAAAAATTAAATAACAGAAAAATCACAACTGGAAAAAGTTGTTCCCTGATTTTCAAAATCCTGACAGGAGTTTGACAGGAAACATTTTTTTGGAAGTCAACCAACTAAAATGCTGCTTATTCATGATTTTGCCAGAGAATACTGAGAAGGAAATGAGATTGCAATCTCTCCCTGTCCAGCTGTCAAAGAAGACAGCAAATTTCTCTTTCTCCAAAGAGAAAACTAGAAATGAATTTTTTTTCACACTGTCAGAAATCTACACTTCACTTCAGTGGGTTTGAGGAACATCTAAAAATGGATGTAATGTGACAGCAACCACAGGGACATCAGAAATAACAAAGGTTATTTCTGTAGTTTAATGTGAGCAACAGAGAACTGGCCAATCATTATAAAGAAATCTGTAAATGTAAAAGAACGTGGAAGGATAATTAGTCCTTCCGGGCAGTGAAGACACAGAGATATGGAGCCAAGCGGGGACAGCACACACGGTAGAAATTGTTCCTGCACATTCGCTGTAATCGTCTACCTACTTACCCTTCATGTCAATGCAAATACCAATCAGGCACTTAAAGGACACTCAATCGGTGATCCAGTTATGGAAATCAGCTTACACCAGACTTACACATCATGGTGGTCAGGCAGAATACTAACAAAACTTTGATGAACACTTCTAGAACGTGGAGACCCTCTATCATAATGCAGTGGCTAGAGAAATTTACGTTCTCCACTAGGGTTAGCTTGGACATATGGCACAATAAACTAATCCCTCAAAGCATTAAAGGCAGCTGTAAATACATTTAAATTCACAGGTTTCAGATCTTCCTTCTGCCACCCTGCTCACACATCCTGCATCCTTCTGCCAGGTATCTCTTCTCTTTCCTTTGAATAATAGGTGGATATAGATAACAAAGCCCATCTTATTTGTTGACTATGGAGAGTCTCCTTGGTTCATTTCTCTACAGCAGAACTTTACAGGGTTCTTGTCATAGCTTAATCTTCACTCATGTACATGTTTCATCTTAGTGTGTGTATGTATGTTGAGGGCTGGGGGGTGGGGGCAACCCTGCTATTTAAGGTCACTCTCTAACAAGTCTGGATAGCTCCCCTGAGCTCAGTGCAAAATGGAGGGCTCCCTTTTCCACCAGAACTTCATCTTCTCTGACTGGCCTTATCTGGGAAGCCCTGCACCCATACCCTCTACCTTCTACCCTCTACGTCTACCTCTACTTTCCTCATAGAAACGTCATAATCCTTGGAAAACCTACAAATTCAGCTTCCTCTTTACCAGTAAGAAACTGCTCAGCAAGTACCTGGGCTTCACGGAATGCCTCTCCGTGTAAATGAGGCATTCTCAGTACTTTAAACTCCAGCCAATTATTTATATTCACCCTGAAAACTCCTTCCCAATCCACAAGATTAATATATAGCCCTATATCATTTTGTTCAAATCATATTTAGCCAATCATGTTTATGAGACTTTATGGGTGTAGCTTCTGACATTACTAGGAGACACAGTCTCAGAGAAAACTCCCTGATCTCCTACCTCTTACAGTCTTTCCACCACCTCTTCAACAATGTTCCCTACGTCTTAGGTGCGGAAATGTGTTGTAGGTATATGCACTGGGATAAGGCTCCACAACTCTACATTTTGATTGGTTAGTCCTTATCTATTGCAAATATTTGTTTCCTCAATGAAGGTTAAGGATCACAGACCTGTATGCATAAGGACAAATATTTAAAATGTAGTTAGAGATTGTGCTGGCTTAGTAACGTGGCGCTAGTTTCTCCTCAAAGATCTACGATTTCATTAGCTCTTGATTGTTGGCTAGGTTTCCTGAATCAGACATGAATTCCCTCTTGTTCCGTGGGTCTTAAATCCAAAGAGATTGCTGCTGGTTACCTCTAAGATGTGTATGCCATTACTGAACCCTGACAGTTGGTTATCATTCTCTAATAGTTATTGTGGTGGTTCACTGGCTACTTTTTTTTTTTTTTCCTGACAGGGTCTAGCTAAGCTTCCCAATAGCCCTTGAATTTGCAATCTTTCTTCCTGGTGCTCCTTTAACCTCAGGTTACATGCATACCCCTACCAGACATAGCTTCATGGAAAACACCTTGAAAAGGTACCTTTTTCTTTTTCTTTCTTTCTTTCTTTTTTTTTTTTTTTTTTTTTTTTAACATCCTCAGGGATGTTTGTTTGTTTGTTTTCTTGTAAAACACTTTGAGACCAGGTGTGGGCCACAGTAAGAATAAGACCTAGGCATCCAGTCTATATAGGGTTTCCTCCCTTCTGCAGGGTCCACTTAGCTTACTATGACCACATTAAGGTCATCTCAACATCACTGATGTGTCTCTTCCAGTCTCAAAAATATGACCCACAGCCAGTGCAGTAAGTGCAAAGGCTACAGAACCCTCGGTAAATAAGGAAGAAAGGGAAAGGGGAGGAGATGAAAAGAAAGGATTGAAAATGGAGATGAAGTGAGGGAGGAAAAAAAGAAGGGATGAGAGCTGGAAGGAGGAGTGTCAGCCTGAGGCAGAAACAGCACAGATGACTTCTCTGTGAATCCTGATCAGGTGAATTCCATACAAACCAACAGTCTTTCCTACCCTTTACCCTGCATTTCCTCTGCACTATCACTTTCCAAATATCTACTAAAGCCATGTTTAACTTTAGACAATCCAGCCCCCAAGCACATTCTTACTTTATTTGGAGGTATACTAGGAGGTACACAAGAGCATCATTAGGTTTGCCCTAGAGGGTAGGGTAAGGAAGGAGAATTGAACAGTGGGAACAACACGTGGAGCTCCGGGGCACAGCAATTATCTACTCTCTGAAAATAGTAAAGAGGACAAACAGGTATTTAGAGATTCATTTCCTTTCAATTTTACAGGTGAGCTCACAGAGAAAAAGGAAACTCTACTTCCCACTACATCAATGTCACTCCAAAACTTCTCAGACAAACTCTGCCATGAAAAAAAAAAAAAAATGGGTTTGAACTCTTGTTCACTAATCAGCACATTGGAAGCATTCGTTTCCATGGAGCTTTTCTAGGTGACGGCACTGTGCACTGTAATAAACAATAGCATTTCATCAAGTAAACACGAAAATAAATAAACCTTGAAGACAATCTGAGCACTATTTAAAAATTAATAAATTCAGTAAAGCAAAACATATATAAATCAAGTTCCATTTTCCCATTGAACATTAGATAATTTTGGCTTAGAAACATGCTCTTGAATTTTTATATTTTGTAAAATCTCTTATGTGAGTGAAAAATCCAATATTTATCACCATTTGTCATTACATCCTTATTGTTTTTAATTCAACATCGACTTTGCACTCTTGACTTTGTTTTCATCTTCTCATGCCCAAAGCACAACATTCACCATTTATCTCATGGCTGTTCTTCAAATCTCATTATAAATCAAGACTATGATATAATAAGGAAGTTATATACAAGAATAAAATATTACTCAAAATAATGAATTAATCCAAAGATTGATGTGGGGTATTATGTCTTTCTAAGTGATGAACGTGACAGACAAAAATAACTGTTATGCCCTATTAGTAAATATTATTGGTTACTGGCACAATATTCCGTTTTGTGTTAGTATTTTGCCCTTTGTTTTTACTGCAAAAGGAGACCTTCTATTTCTGGGTGTTATTCTAATAGTATAGTTTTCTGAGCACAGAATTTTTTTTTTTTTTTTTTTTTTGGTTTTAGTTTTGGTTTTTCGAGACAGGGTTTCTCAATGTAGTCCCGGAACTCACTCTGTAGACCAGTCTGGCCTCAAACTCAGAAATCCTCCTGCCTCTGCCTCCCAAGTGCTGGGATTAAAGGCATGGACCACCACTGCCCCGCAAGCACAGAAAATTTAACAATAAATGATGAGGGTTTTTTTTTTTTTTTCCATGAACATGGGCAGGATTGTTGCTGATTTGGTAAAGTTGGACACATTTTTCTGTCTTGTGTGTGTGTGTGTGTGTGTGTGTGTGTGTGTGTGTGTGTGTGTGATATAAGAATGTATTTACCACAGACGTGTGTCATATGTGCATGTAAAGGTCAGAGGACAACCTTCAGACACTGGTTCTTACCTTCCCACCTTGTTTTAGACAGGGTCTCATTACTGACTAGCTAGCCCATAATCGTTGGGAGAGTCTTATCTCTATACCCATTGCCAAACCAGGGCATGCTGGAATTACAGACTACTAGATTCACAACCACGTCCAGCTTTTACATCAGTCTAGTAATAAGAACTCAAGCCATCAGGTTTACGTGGCAAGTACTTTGCACACTGACCCATCTCCCCAGACTATTTTAGTGACTTGGTCAAGTATAAATCTGGTTCCATCGGCTCTTACATGTGAAGCAACATGTTACCTAAAATGTCGTTAAGCGGATGACAGCCCAGGGAAAAATAAGGCAATTCCCTGGAAGACTTAGAGCTATTGGAGTGTCTTTGCATGTGCCTCTGTTAATAAAGAAAATAAAAGTGACTCAACACTCATTGCCTACTGCGGTGTATGCGTTTTAAAATAGTCTCTTGGAACTTTGTTCCTGGAAAGTATAAATGCACATTTTCTGTAAGAAGAGGCTACATCACCTGCACTTCTATATCTTAGGTGTACTTTGCACCCACTTCATATTCATCAGGGTATTGTTGATTAAAATATCTACTCTAGAGTACTACTGGGGCAGAAAACTTAAACTTAAAAAAATTCCCCTTCAGATCCTGAGAAAATAAAGAGTGCTGAACTTCGAGGTTAACAAGAGTCAGAACTTTTAATTCTCATCTTTGAAATAAGTAGACCTAAGCCCATGGTTTCCTGTACATAGCTGTCAGTCTCAGTGATCACAGCATTTCCTACTAAAGAAAGGAGAGAATTAGGCCTAATTCCTGTTATACTTGCTATGCCTAATATGGATATCTTCAAAGCAAAACATCTTCAAGGCTGAAAACCTGAGTCCATGCTGTCACTATGTCATTGCCTCATCTCTGTGGTCTCATAGGCAAACTACATAAGACATGTTCATAAAGCTCTGGTTTGCCCAAATTCCCTGACGATTCTGCTGATAGGACTGTATAGGAATGAGATTTGAAATTATAGTCCGAAGGCTTTTTAAAAAAATAAAAAAGGAAGAGCCAACATTTTGACCAAATTTTAGGCAAGAAAAAGATTCACATGGTCCCTGAACAATATGTGATATGAGGCATGTCTGGCAAAGGAGAATATATCCATCAACGCGAAATGAAAAAGCATTTATTAAATGTCTGCTCTGTGATAAACAAAGAAAAGCAATATAAAGACTGGAAAGATATGATCCCTGTCCATCACAAGCCATCTTCCACAAAGATACAGTGTTTATTGATAAGACGTGGGAGAGAAGGAGGCAGGAGATACTAAAGTTGGCCATGTAACAGATGTTACTTAGGAGTATGCAACGAAACCTATTTATTTCAGCCTATAGTTTAGATCGGTACATTAAAATACGTGTCAACTTTTGAAGAATATGTTGGCCACAAACATATCAGGGGATAGAAAGGAAGGCTAAGGCTTAAATGAAAGGAGATCAGCACATGCAGGAGGGCTTTGAAGACAGTAGCTCCCTGGAGACAAAGGATTAGGTCAAGATACTACAAATGAAGCTTAAAAAATATATGGGATGTATATGTATGCACACACACATATGCATATATATTATATATACATACTTATATATGCGTATGTATATTCAAGCAGGCTGAAGCAGGTTTACGCATTAACACTTGATGTCCTATGAGTCAAACAACACTTCTATCCAGAAAAATTCAATGCCCAAGGTAGTGTCTTAAAAATAATTCGCTACATTAATATGAGATGGAATAAGGAAAACTGGACCTGGGGCAGTCAATTAGAAGACTATTATATAATGATACTCCAGTCTTTCCATTAAATAGAACTTCGATAGTACTGTGATTTGTATCTGAAATGTTTTCTCACAGGCCTATGTGTTAAGGCTGGGTCTTCAGTTTTGTGTTACTGAAAAGTTGTAGAACCTTTAGAATGGGCCCCAGTGTGAGTTTGTAGGACAATAAAGGTGTGGTCACTAAGAGGATGTGGATTACTGGTCTCCTTTTCTCTGTCTTCTGTGGTTTGGCCACGAGGTGAATATTTTACTCCGGTAACCACACACACCTTGCTGTAAATCCCAGAAGTCAGAGTTTCTCAAACTTGGAATCTAGGATGGTGATGATTCTACTGAAGAAAGGAACCAAGAGGAGTTTCTGGTTAGGGGCTTACATTGATGAATTTGATTACATGTTCATTCTATATTAAAGTAGGCTATCTAAGTAGATAGATAGAGGGTGCCTTTAAATACGGCACAGGCCGAAGAAAGATTGATTTTAAATAGGGACTTACAGTATTGCAGTGAAATGGCCTCAAATATTATTTTATTTTGTTTTTATTTATTCACTTTACATACTGCTCACTGTCCCCCTCCAGGTTACCCCTCCCATAATCTTTCCCTCTATTTCCCCCCTCCTCTTCTCCTCTGTGCAGATGGTGGCCCCCCTGGATAGCCCCCCAGTCCTGGTACATCAAGTCTCTGTAGGGCTAGGCACATCTTCTCCCTCTGAGGCCAGACAAGGTAGCCCAGATACAAGAACATATTCTATGAACAGGCAACAACTTTTGGGGTATCCACTGCTACAGTTGTTTGTGACCCACATAAAAACCAATCTGTACATCTGCTACATATGTGTTGGAAGGCCTAGGTCCAGCCTGTATATGCTCTTTGGTTTGTGGTTCAGTCTCTGAGAGCCCCAAGGGTACAGGTTAGTAGACTCTATTGGTCTTCCTGTGGAGTTCCTATGCCTTTCAGGGTCCTCAAATATTCTTGATATAATACATATAAATATTACTTTTGTAAGCAGAAGAATGGCCTCCAAAGAATCCTCCCCCAAACTTGATATGATATGAAAAACAGGGTATCAGCCAGTGTGATTGCAAATCTTGCAATGTGGAAAGTTCCATTATATAATCACTAATGTCCTCCTATGACTCACACAGGGAAGATTATGAAGGAAAATACTATATAGCAATGGATGCAGGGATGAGAGGGATGCAGTCAGAAAACCAGGAATGCAGTAAGCACCAGAAGTTGAAAGAAGGGGAAAAAGATTCCTGTAGGGTCTCCTGGAGGAATACAGAAGGACTCTATCTACTTCTGACCTAGGCCTGGGGATTGATATCTTGTGTTTGACTCCAGAATGAGAAAATGCCTTCGTATTATTTAAACATTGAATCTGTGATAAATTATCACAACCACCCTAGGAAACTAACATAACCACTAATGGAATCTTATTAAATAAATAGAACTAAATACAACTAAATGATAATAAGCAGAATCACAACTTTCAAAAAGTCAAATTTGTTAAATATTTGTTATAAAATATATTTGACTTTCAAAAGTCAAATTTGTTATATATTTGTTATTATTTATTTACTTTATTATATATTAACATTTTATCTTAAGAGAATATTCTAGTTATAGTGCCTCTGCAGTAAGTAATTTTGTTTACAACACTTGCAAGGGTACATCTCAGTATCAGGGCTTCATCCTCTCCAATTAGGGATAGCACAAATCTGCCATAACCATTTAGCTTTGAGTTACAATTAATCAGAGGATATATATAGGCGCTAGTTCTATGGATAAATACATTAGTTCTCTTGCAAGGGACACAAGTTCAATTACCTGCACCTACATAATGGTTCATAATCACCAGTAACTCTTGCTGCAGAAGATTTGATGCCTTCTTTTGATCTCTGGGGACAACAGGTATTTTGAAATACATGTACGCACATATAGGCAAAGCATGAAAACACATAGGATAAAGTAAATACAGCTTCAAAGTAAGGAGAACAGATGTAGAAAGGAGGACTAGTGGTGAGAAACCTAAGAAAATATGGTAGAATGCTCTCTAGATATCATTTTTATGATATCCAGAATTTTATTTATATATTTATTTATTATTCACTTTACATCCCAATTGCAGCCCCCTCCCTCCTCTCTTTCCAGTCCCACCCTAACAAATCCCTCCCTCGATTGCCCGCTGACTTCTCCTCAGAGAAGAGGAGCTCCCATTGGGTACCTGAGACATCAGGACTAAGAACAAACTCTCCCACTGAGGCCCAACCAGGCTGTCCAGGTAGGGGAAAGGTGATCCAATGACAGGGAATAAAGACTGAGACAGCCTCTGCTCCATGTGTTAGGAGAGCCACGTGAAGACCAAGTTGCACACCTGCTACAAATGTGTAGAAGGTCTAGGTCCAGTGCCTGCTTGCTCTTTGGTTGGTGATTCAGTCTTTGTAAGCTCCCATGTACCCAGGTTAGTTGAATCTGAGTCTTCTTGTGGTGTCCTAGACTTTCCAACTTGCTCACCTCTGTGCTCTACTTTTCCACTCTAGATGTCCCTTTGTTTTCACACACAGTTGAGACTGTTCTATAGACTGTTGTATCTGCCCTATTTTATACACCTGCTTTACCCTATCTAACAATGCTATAACCTGAATTCCATGAAGAAAATATTTTTATATTTCTTAATATGTATTTTCCTAGCTTTTAACTCTGATAAATACAATTTAATGAGAGCCCAAACCTTCATGAGAAAACAACTTACTTGAATTATACTACTTACTCATCGAATCAAACTTGAAGTAGTGTTCTTAAAGACAGGAGCAGCCGGGCAGTGGTGGTGCACGCCTTTAATCCCAGCACTTGGGAGGCAGAAGCAGGCGGATTTCTGAGTTCGAGGCCAGCCTGGTCTACAGAGTGAGTTCCAGGACAGCCAGGGCTACACAGAGAAACCCTGTCTCGAAAAACCAAAAAACAAACAAACAAACAAACAAAAAAGGAGTTTCATTTAGTGTAATAATCTTATCACTAGTCCTTATATCCATTCACATCAACCATCATAAGAAGCAATCGCAGAGACCTTTAAATCTCAGGGGAAAGCTAGTTTGTAAATTACAAGGCTATTCCAAAAAAAATAAATACTAGATTTAAGAGTTTTTCAGAATTCAAAGAATTCCTTCTAAATATGGTCCCTGTCTGAGCTCTAGCTAGCAGCTCACTGTTGAACTGTCTGTACTGAGGTTCTAAGATTCCAGAGACCATCCAGAGCAAGTCCACAAAGACTCCTGACAAAAGACAAAATTATAAAAATAGTAGAGACTAAATTGGCAATTATTAGATTAAAAATTCTAACTGGGTTTCACTCGAATGCAGAATAGAACTTTTGATATAAAACAAAGTGAGTGGTCTGATAAGACTGGAAGAAGATTCTAGTTTTACAGGGAAAGAAAGAAGAGAAGAGAAGAGAAGAGAAGAGAAGAGAAGAGAAGAGAAGAGAAGAGAAGAAAAGAGAAGAGCAAACAGGAACAGGTATAAAGAAAATTGAAGAACTTAGGATGTAGCTCAGAGCAAAGGTCTGGTATATATGGGTTTGATCTCCAGGAAAGGGGAGGGGAAGTGCTGAGGGGGCTGGAGAAGGGAAGGGAGAGATGGGGACAAAGAACAACGTGGTCATTTCAAACATTTCAAACTTGTTTTCCTCATAGGATTAAAACCTAAAGAATCTTCTTCATCCTTGCTACACCAATTCCAACAAACTGGACATCTTCTGGTTAACTGCTATTAATCTCATGGAGTTGTGAGTGTGTATACATTTCTGTTTGATTTGTAGTCTCATTGCAGGCTGGAGAGATAGCTCAGAGGTTAGGAGCACTGGCTACTCTTTCAGAAGACCCATGTAGGTTCTAGGTTCCAGTCCTAGAACCTACATGACAGCTCACAGCCACCAATCTATAACTCCAGTCCCAGGGGATCTGACACCTGCTTCTGGCTTCCAGGGGCACTGTATACATGTGGTACAGAGACACACATTCAGGATCCACACATAAAATAAAAATAAATAAAATATTAAAAATTGAAAAATATAAAGTATCCCATTTGGATGTGACATTTCCCTAGCGAGTATTTGAACATGAACTTCTCTCTAGTTCAGTCTCACTTGGTTGGGTCTAGAACAGAAGTTCAATTCAAAACAGTGGCCTCTTAGGAATTTCATTTAAAAAAAGAATAAACAAAATCATTTCACAACACAATAAAAATATTAAAGAAGATTTTCTTATTTTGTTTCCTGGTGCCATGAAAGAATATCACTGACTCAGCAACTATAAATAATTGAAATGTATTTGGCTCCTAGTTCTGGAGGCCAGCAACCCAAGAACCTGATGCTGGCACCTGGCATGGGCATTCATGGTCATCACAACATCACAGAGGAGCTGCTATTGAGTAGGACATACAGAGATGCAAGGCTAAACTTGTCTTTTTTGTTGGAATCCACTCACTGTTTAAGAGCCTCAGTCCAGTTCTGATGGCGGAGTCATGACCAAACCATCTCTTAAGAGCACCCGATCTGAGTGCTGTAGCAACTACAGTTAAATTTCAGCGTGAGTTTTGGAAGGGACATTGAAATGAAGGCAAACACAAGCAGAAACGTGCTGACAAGTCCAAATGGGTTAGGATGACAGATAAATTTCAGCTGTAGGGACATTAGAAAGTCCAGATGTCCACAAATCTGTTTCTCTAGGTGAATTATAGTCTTAATGAGAAAATGTTTCAAAAATCTATACACAAGGGGCAGTGTTTAAAAAGTGTTAGATTCAGCTGGGCAGTGATAACACACACCTTTCTGCTCCAGCTTTTGGGATGCAGGCAGCTCTATGAGCTTGAGGCCAGTCTGGTCTACAAAGCAAGCTCCAGGATAGCCAGGGCTACACAGAGAAAGCCTGTCTTGTAACAGAGAGAAGATAGAGAAGGGGGGCAGGGGGCTAGAGAGATGGCTCACTGGTTAAGAGCACTGGCTCTCATTCCAAAGGACCCAGGTTCAATTCTCAGCACCCACAAGGCAGCTCAAAACTGTTTGTAACTCCAGTTTCAGTAAGTGTGACATACTCACAGACAATCATACAGGCAAACACACATAAAATAAAAATAACAAATTTTGAAAAGTGATATTCAAATAAACTACAAATTACAAATCATCTATCTTCTTGAGGCCAGCAACATTCCAAATAGGTTCCACTGTGATTGGATAATATGAAATAGTTTCTAAGGTGGATAACAACATTTAAAAAAAAATCTTTTGGCTGGATAGATGGCTTGGTGAGTAAGAAAGCTCACTGCATAGGCATGAGGATATGTCCCTGAATCCCTAGCACCCAAATTAAAAATCTACTCTTGGGCTGTACCTTTAACCCAAGCAATAGGGAGAGAAAGCAGGATCCCTGGAGCTCACTGGCCAGCTTCTTTAACTGAAGTGACAGGCTTCTGATTCAGTGACAGGCACTGTCTCAAGGCAGAAAGGCTCAGAGTGAAAACGAGACACACTAGACAGCCTCCTCTGACCTATGCGTGCATGTATATGAGTGCACACACTGGCACACTTACATGTATGTGCCACAAACATAAACAGCACACACAGAGAACCAAATCTGAAAACAAAAGCCATAGTGCCTATCTTCTTGAAATGCTTATAAATGGCTAAATAAATGTATTTTCTTGACAGCGAGCATATTTCTATTCAAACATTAGGCATGTAGGCTGATATGAATCAATTAAAATCCTATTGTGTAAGAGTTCAGTGATCTAGAGGGAGAGGCATTATAATTAGAAACAATTTGCATATATAATTTATGTTGTTTGGAAGGCTTAAATCATTGCTAAGAGTTACATGAATTTTCAGAAAACAATTCCTAATTTTAATTCACTTCACTTGATTTTTTTTTTAAGTCTCCAGGGCCTACTTCTTGAAGTCTCAAACAAGTTTAGATAGTTAAATTTATCTTCCTCCATTTCACAACAAGTTTAAGCTGAGAAAAATTTTCTTCCTACGCCCTTACCGTCTGAGTTACTGAAATCAATACAGATGCTTTGGGCTCTTTTATCCTCAGTCACCTGTGAAGAGAATTTCTCTTCTGTACTTCCTTCTTATTCTTGCCCAAATCCCCTGTTTGAGCTCGGTAGCCACCAAAGCACACAGACTCAAGAGCCAAACTATAGAAATTCCAGCACAGCCCTCACACCTCAGGCACATTTTGCCACTCTCCTCTTTACTGTTCTCTCATCAATCGGGCTCGTTGGCAGGGGAATGACAATAACAAAATCAACTCAAGACGCAGTCATGAATCATCAACCAGTATGTGTACCCACAATGCTTACATGCATGAACGGCTGAGAATGTCTGTCACTTGTGTTGTGGGGCCTAATCTTAAATGGTGCTTTACAGCTGACCATTTCAAATGTTAACCTGGATGGGGTTCTTTTGGAGTAAACGTTAAAGGCAGGTAAGAGAAGGAAATCCTAAACACTACAGCTACTTCACAGCTTGGCATGGAAGTGTGTCCCATCCCCCATCTCTGCAAGAAACTCTGGAGCAGGAGTCGGGAGGAAAGAAGAAAGCCACCTTTCCTACAGCTTCCCTCCCATCTTGTGCAACTGAAACAACGTCCACATTTTCTACTCATTTGTTCCGGTTCCTCGGGGCTTAAAGGGTCTTGAAAATTCCAATAAGTGCTTGAGATAGTAAAAAAGTGCCTCAGGTTGTTAAGAAGCTGATCTTCTAATTGTATTATTTAAATGAAGAATTATAGGCCAGGGAAAGAGGGTGGCAACAAGTCCTCATGAATAAATAACCAGATTGTATGTCATAAATATATCGTTGGTAATTTACGAATTAAAGTAAACAAGTGAACTAATTTTTAAAATAAACCACATGTTTTGTTTTGGACCACACTTGATTAATTTAATGGAGTGGCACATTCTTCAAAGGGTAAAAGATAATTACATGTAATTTTTTTGTCTTTCCTTGTACTTCTGATTTTCCAGCCTTCGCTACCCAGGTGTCAAGATTATAGGCGTGAATCAGAACATCCAGCTTGATTTCTTCTTCAGACAGCCTGGAGTGCAGAACAAATGTATCCTAAATAAATGTTCTGTATATCATAGTTTTGCCAATGGACAGCACTGGTCCGTTCGTTTGTTTCCATGTCCACTGACATGCAGGCATGGCCTTTGGGACGCCTGCCTCAGGTAACTCCTGTTTTCCTGAGGCGGTGAAGCATATATGATAGATACTGAGAAGGCTCATCCTGCCACGATGATATGATAGCTGGTGTGTGAAAGTCTGCCATGTACAACAAAATAGAAACAGAGAGATCCACAACTCCAAAGAGATTTCCAACTAGAATGTTGGGAAAAGATTAAGAAATTTGCCTGATTTATCCCTGACAGACCACAGTAGATACTATCTCATAATTCCAGGTTCCTACCAAGAGGACACTGAACACAAATAGCTCTTGTGACTTTGCAGCTAGAAACTGCCTTTGCATCTATCATCATCCCCCCTTTTCCCTCTGCTCCTGAAATAGAATCACCTCTAGATTCTACCACATACTCAATTGCTTTGGAGTATCTCAAAAATTTCCAACAGAATCTCCTGTAAACATACAAATAGCATGCTCATTGCTCTGACTCCACCAAGTATCCAGTACACTGCACTTCTGGTTCCAGCCCAAACAGATATGGATACCCGGGGGGAAACCTTTAACCTCTAAATTTCCACATCCAATTCAATAGCCTTGCCATCTCAAGAGTCCATTATTTTATTTTCTTCATGACTCCTGCAACTACATCAGTCAAGCCATCATTTCGCAGCTAGGCTGCTTCATGGGGCTCCTGCTGGTATTCGCCTCAAATACAGTCTCTAGGCTCTGCTGGACGACAGCAATGATTCCAAAATGAAAATCTCACCATGTTGCCCCCCTGCCTGAAGTTATTCAGTGGATGTCAGCAGTTCGCTGTACCTCACACTATTCCCTACCGCATTCTTTAGCCTGGGTCTTTTTTTTTTTCCCAAGCCTAACTGTAACCAGCTTTATTAAAGATACTTTTCATAAATTATCATGGTATTTCAGGCAGGACATGGGCAGACAACCAACAATATACAAGAACTTCCAAATTTTCTTTTTGTATAGACTACCAAAATCAGAAAGCCACTATAAAACCCAATGAAATTGTCATTCAATGCTTTGAAAAGAGGGAAGTAGCTTAGAGTGAGGGTTGACATTTCACATTAAGGATGTTGTTTAACAACTTATCACAAGCTGACCCTGACTTTCAAGAAATGAACATGGCAGAATTACCAATCTGAAGATACACAATGTTTTATAAAGGGAGCCAGTGCTCTTCTGAGAACACTCAATGAAGTCTCGAATCCTCTTTTTCTCCCTCATGCTAGTCCAACCCACCACAATTTGATTGTTTAAATAATTTTTGCTAATCCCAAGGCTCAGAACAAGGATGTGTTTGACAATACATGCAGATTTCTTCGTGTAACTTTGCACAATGATCTCAATTCCAATATTGTAATCAATGAATGTTAATGTATTTTGTCTATTAGTGTTATCACTGTTCCTCTTTCAATCAGGTCTTAAGGCCAGCCATCTAACTTTATTTTGCCCTTGAATCCAGAATGCCTGACACAGCAAGTATTCTACTGTATCACATAGAGTGAATATAAGACATATTATCTTCTTTGCATTTTGCCTGTGTAGTAGCTTGGTGTAGTGAAGGGTATATACATTTAAATGTATGTGAATACATATGTGTGTGTATGCAAGGTGTGTAGCTGAAATATCACATGTGAAGAAAAGGCATGAGAATGTTTTGAGGTGTGCTAACAGTAACAATTTAGGGACATTTTGCTGCTGTTTTTTATTAAACTGCTCTTTAATGTTGATCAGGAAGGCTTATGTTCTGTTCTGCCCAGACTTAGATAGAGAGAGATGCATTCTTAAAAATGGTGCCTGTAAGGAAGTAAGAGGAGCTTCAAGGAACAAGAGATCCTCTGCTACAATGTATTCCCATTAAACACCTCAACTGCTTCATTTGGAACCTCTGAACCTGAAATGACCATTCAAAATTGGTCTCCATCAAAGCAGTGAAGCTGGCCTTTTATACTCCTGCAGACAGGCCATGGTCTTGGTGAGAAAATATTGTGGTTTGGATGAGAAAGGTCTGTGTATTAAAGGCTTGTTCCTCAGGGTGGTGTCATTAGAAAGTGCTGGAAACTTTGGGTGGTGTGGCCCAGTGAAAGATTCTGATGTCATTGGATTCCTAGCCTGGGAGACAATTATGGGACTCTGCTCTCTTGTTTGTTCTATTTTTTTTTCGTTTGTTCTGGCCACAAAGCAACAGTTTGAATTGTGACAAGTTCACCTCTATTGCCAGCTGACAATGCCTCAGAGGCTTGACAATACGTTCATCCCATCATGGACTGGCAGCTTAGAAACTATCTGTCCAAATAAATTTTTCTTTTCAGAAGTTAACTATCGTGGGTATTTCGTAATAGTGACGGAAAGCTAACACAGACAGGCACTTTCAGGAGAGGTAAATTCCCCTTAAGGGAATTAGTTTTGAATCATCAGAAACCAGCACTCCCATTCCTACAGGGAGCAGCTAAATGACACACACACAGCCTGCATTTCAGATCATCCCTCTGTCCACTCAAATCCTCTTACTTCAATGGTAAGTCCTCAGTGTCTGAAAACAGATCCTCTAGAGTTTCTGTATCATCTATTTTCCTCCATAATTTCCGAGAGTGGTATCTGCAGGACAAGCAATGGCTCCTGAAGCAGGTAGCTGTGATCCCAGGACATGGTCTTAGTTGTAATTAACCCAAGATATACCACTTCTATTCTGCAGACTTGTGGTCTGTTGTATACAGAGTCCCTATGGTTAACATTGGTTACTTTCTTTCAAGGTAAGACATTATAATTACAGCACTTAGAAAAACAAACTAGACAGATTTTTCCCAAAAGATGTATTATCATTACTTTCTGATGGCACAGTGTTGACACCTTCATTCTGTGGGTCTGTTTTACAATTTCCCACTCAGAGTTGCCATAGATCTGCCAGATTATATGACTTTGGTAACAGGGATGCCTTCCTTGAGGTATGAAATTAATATTCAGGCTCCATTCTAAGCCCACTAAGAGTGGCTTTGAGTTTTAAAAGTTTAGAACTAGAAATGGAGAGATGGCTAAGCAGTTAAAAGCACTGCTGCTCTTGCAGAGAACTGGGGTTTTCTTCCTAGTACCACATGGTAGCTCACAACCATCTGAAACTCCAGTTTCAGGTGATCTACTGATTTGTCTGGTTTCTGCAAACACTGGCATACATGTAGATAAATCACCCATAAATATCATATATGTAGTTTCAATTGTGCTAAGAGTTGGATGTTCTACCTCTAGAGTCAGGGAGGCCTTCCAAGCCTTGTGCTTCATCCTTAGTTGTGGGAAGTGTGAGTTGCAATGGTTTTCCTTTTACTCAGAGTAGAACACAGAATATAATTCAGATTATTAAAATCTTCACTGATTGAAGGCTCTAAACTTTCCAAAAAGGCTTACTTCTAATCTTTGGGATTTCACAAGCTTTATCAATGCTTGCTACCCATTGGTAATAAGTCAAATCAACTCTGTGACATCATGTGATATTTAGCACAACAGTCAGACATTCGCCCATTTCCCTTAAGAGGCCAAGGGTAGCCTTGGGACAAGACTAAACTTGTACTGTTGTTTCCTCCGAGGAAATGTGGAATGCTCTCATCCTCCTTGCTGAGGAGGATAGAAAGGAATAAAATGTTTAGATCACTAGACGTAAACTCTGTCTGTGAATCTGGATTAAAATTATAGTAGTTCTCAGTCATCTGCTGAAACATTGTTTTGTTGTATGTGTGTGTAGGTCAGAGCAATCCTCATCACCAGGCTTCTGCTAAAGAGTTTAGCTCAGGAACTGAGTGGTGTTCTGTTCACTAACATTTTAATTATGTCATTGGCTCTGGGTCATCCTGTAGAACACGGCCATTTGGCTGATTTTCCAGCCTTTTGTAGACCAAGATAACATCTCTGAAGCTTTCAGTTCCTTCATATACTGTCTTGCATGGCAATTCTGGCATCTCTATTTTTATAGGGCTGGCAGTAACTTTTTTCCAGGCTTCCAAGATCCATTCTAGCAATATGCTAACGTTATTTCCCAAAGCCTTTGCCAGAGTGTAAAATTTTAAATCCTGAGTGATTCCTCTTGGGTTGATGAACTCTCTCCTATGACACTTTATGTTCTGAACCCTTGATCCAGACAAACGGAAATTCCCCAAGTTCCTGGAGAACCTTCAGAATTCCTTCCATATCAGACATAACACTGGCTTGGCCATGGTGGCAGGACAATGACTTTACATATTACTCTGATGGCTTGTTTATTTAATTAATCTGTAGTTCAATTGTAATGCCGGATTCATTCCAATCCTAAGGGGAGATCTGGTAGTGCATTAGTCCTGAAGAGTTGTTCCACCATTGAAGTCAGGACTGTAGTACTCACTGTCAATATTGGCCAGTGACTAGATGTAAGATAGCCCCAGGAGGCAGGGATGACCGTAATGAAGGTATGAGTCCCTGGTCAGCATCCAAGTCAATGGGCTAAGTCATCTGCAAACAGCCCTCTCAGGAGATAGGAGAACAGATAGATTGTCAGTTCTGAAAGGAGGGCCTGGCTGCCTCATAAAGCACTTATCATAGAAACGATGCCACTCAGACCAATACCAAAGGAAACTCCACAGACTCTTCCATTGCCCTTTTCTTTGGCACTATGTAATAGTGACTAACCCTTTATGAATTAAACACTTTTGGGGAATTGATGGGTTATAATTTTTTCTTACAAATATTTAGAACCTTATAAAAATCACATCTTAGGATGAAAACAGTGGCATCTCAAGAATAAGCTTCAGCATACACGTCCTCTGACAATAGATTATTCTCTGGAAACTTCTGTTTTCTCAGATATTTCTGGAAGTGTTAAGCCCCTGGTGTAGTAAAAAAAAAAAAAAAATGTGATTTAGACTTAAACATTCTGTGGTAAATATATTCTTTAAGAGGTATATATCTCAAATATATATGTAGATAGATAGATAGATAGATAGATAGATAGATAGATAGATAGATAGATAGAGAAATTTGAATGTGCACACAATCCTGGTGGTTTTAAAAGATAATTACTACACATATCTGCATACAAATTTTTAAATTTATAGATATGGAATTACAACAGAGAAAATGGCCAAAGGTGCCCACATATGTAACATTCCTTGGCCTCTTTCCTTTCTCGGAAAGTGTCTATTGACTTCTTTTTGTGTTGTCAGATTCACTACAGGGAGGAAGCCAATAAGGCCAATGTGCAGGTAAACCTTGTAGGCTCTCCTGCTGCTCTTTTCTGTGGCTCCTGTGGGTGGTCAACAGCTGCTATGGTGGCTGTCACTTCATGTAGTAAACACCTTGGTGAGAGTAAATCAGTGGACTGTGAAATTTGATCTTCTTATGTATATTTAGTGTGGGCACAAAGGAAACCTGGAATACAAGTGTAAAGCATGAATGAAGTTCAAAGTGAACTTGCACTGTTGACATGGGCGTGACTTTATCTCCATAGGAATTTGGCAAAGCCTTCCTCAGGCTCAATGGGATGACAAAGCCTTCCCACCATCCAACAGCAAATGTTGACAGTGTGTGTAAATAAAAGTGTTTACGAATAATTGACCAGTGTGTGTTAAATCTGACATCCCCCTCCTGGATGTTTACTGCCTGAGACTGCTCTAAGACAGAGACTTTCTACCAAGACTTGCCCACCCCTCCCCCTGTGCTGAACATAATAAATACACTGAGGTTCATGTATTGAGGTTGTTCTAATAGTGGGTACCATTCCATCAGGGTGCACACAAACCACCTGACTCCAGCTTCTCTGAATATGCCTGTCTTCTTTATTCCCTCACCACCCCAAGCTGGTTTTCCAGGGCAAACCATGCAGGTTGGTATGATAGGTAACACATAAATGAGAAACTAATGGTGCCTTGCCAGTCAACGTCTGTACGTGATTCCTAAGCTCCTAGGCTAGGCTCTGAGACTTGAAGTAACTCAGAAGTTAAAGACCACAAGTCAGGCTATGTAAGATTTTGGATGATCTGTGGAACAATTTAAGGGGATTATTTGAGTTTATAATATTTGGCACTTCTGAAAATATATCTAATGTCTTGTTAACCCATTATTAAATTTTAAACATTTTAGAATGCCAAAAAGTATAGTACAACTTACATAGCTTATTATAATTGTGAAATAATATTTCAAAGGGTTTGTTTTCTTTTCACATCTTTCAGAGATCTACTAGGTAGACAGGAATTATTTTGCATCCACACTCCAGTCAAGTTTTAAGTTATTTTGTCAACACACACACACATACAGCTAATGAGAAATCCTCCCAAGGCTGGACTGATGATTTTACTTCAAAGACGGTGTTGTCTAGCTACACCATGTAGTCATTTATTAACAAGGTAAACACTTGACCTTCAAAGGAATGCCTTGTTTTTATGTATACAGAAGCACGTTTCCCAACAGAGAAGGCACAAAATAAATGAAAAGTAATTTGGGCTGGGGTTTTAACATTTTCAAAATGCGAATCACAGCCAAAGATCAGATTTTTTTCTCCTCTGGAGGATATATCACTTAGCTTCATCCTTGAAACAAACACTGGGGAAAACTGCAGAGAGCTGGTTTGGCTGATTTCAAGTTATCTGAGTAAGAACATGGCCTATGTTATACTAAAGGAGAACATGCCTCAAGTTTTAAAGAATGTACTCTGTTCACATTATTGAAACACAGAGCTACATGTGGTCTTTAAGAAGTCATTGGTAATTTAAAGCTAGGGCCATTTCCATTATTATAAAAATCTCGTCATTTTTGTGGGTTTTTTTTCTTTGGCTTTTGTTTTTGTTTTTTTAATCCTGGAGAGATAGTCTCATAATGGTCATCCTAGCTACCAGGGATCTTTTATTCTAGGCAAACAGAGACTCAAGTAGCACATCTGTAAATTTATCTCCAAGCCACAGTCCACGTGGAGACTGACTTCAAAGCAGAAAGAAACCCTAATAAAAATTATACACAACACACTAATAACACTCCCGAATAATAGCACCTAACAATTATACAACATTTTGCACTTTCAAAGCACTTTACAATCATTAATTAGTTTATCCACACAGCACCCCTGTGACTTAGGCCAGTGTTATTATCCTCATTTTTGAGATGAGGAAACTGAGATGCAAGGTGATTAAGTGCCTTGCCTAAGGTCACATGGCCAATCAGTAGTAGGATCAGCATGTGAGCTCATTACCCTTAGTCTCATTGTCAGGAACAACAGAGGTTCTGGTGGAAATCCTTGAGGTCCACCCAGCCTCTGCTTGGACTATACAAACCTATTCTTTCCTTCACTTGCTAATGTTATGTCCTGTTCTTCACGGACTTCTATAGAAGAAAAATAAGGAATTAAGAATCTACCTTTTTAATGGATATTTGTGTATGGATATTTTGCCTGCATGCACATATGTGTGTATTTCGTGCATCCTGGTGCCATGCATGAATCCCCCAGATCTGGAGTTATAGTGAGTTGTGAGCTGTAATGTGGGTGCTGAGAATTGAACACAGGTCCTCTTAACTCCAGAGTCATCTCTCGAGTCCCTAGAATGTACCTTTTAAATTACCTGAGTATACAGTGAATTCATTTAAACCATGGAAAAGGAAAGGATAAGACAGTGTGTAAGGAGCATCACATTCTCTCCTGTCATGAAAATAGATGAATTTGTGATGAATCACAAGTTGATGCTCTCCTTTTAGTAGACAGCATGCTGATAGCCCAACTCACCCTCCAGCTATAATTAATACAGGCTCCTTGCTTCCAAACATTGCTCATACAACTCTGCCACAAACACTAGTCAAATGGACCAATAAGAGGATCAAGATAATTATTTTTGCCCCTATGGTACCAAAATAAGTCCCTTGGCTTTTAAGGTTTGAGGAACTATATATGTAGGTAAACAACAGACAACTACTTTTCTACTTTTGCTAGTTAGTTCTAATGTGTTCCTTCTCAGAACACAATAGAGTATGCTAGTTTATGTTACAGACAGAGTTAAACACTCGAGAGCGTAATTCAAATCTATTGTTCCATGCTAATGTTCCATGTCCATCTTAGGTTGGTGGACCTGCTTGTTTATTCACTCAGACACTCAGAAGAGGCCATGAGCATTTGAATCACTTCAATAGAAGGAACAGTGCAAATGTCACACTGGAAGTTTGAAGTTCCAGCAAAGAAGTGATGGACTGTCTTTGTGTATGCCTTGGTAGTCAGTGAAGACTATATAATTATGACTTACTGAAATGGGCAGAGAGGTGTAATCCTTCCATGTTTATAGAGAAGACACGAAGTATATGGGAATCACCACAATGCGCCATCACCTTTGTAATCACCAAGTATTTGGCACACTCACCTACTGCTCACTTCCAGTAACCAATGCCAGACACTAATGCTGTCTATGGCCAAAGAGATATGATATGAGACTGAACACAGTTTTAATGTTTCCTTCCCCTCCTGTGGCTGCTACAATATTCAAATGATGGAGGCCATGTTGGATGCCGTCCCTGAAATTACACAAGCTAAGATAAAGACCCTTTCTTCTCTCTTTCCTTATTTCCCTCTTTTCTACCTTCCTTCCTCCCTCCCTCCTTTCTTCCCTCCCTCCCTTCCTCTCTTTTTTCTTCCTCCTTTCCTTCCTTTCTTCATTCTTCCTTGTTCTACTTTTCTTTTAAACACAGACTCCTAGAAATAGCCTAGCAATTGTGAAATGCCTCTGAAATCATGCTATCATTTTAACAAGGTATTCATAAATAAGCTACCAGAAATTTCAAGAACAAAGATATTGCTCCTGAGACCAGATACTTTCTTAACACTTGTTACCTAGAAACCACATTGTTCCTTTCTGAAAGTGCTAGCAAATGAAACAGTAGAATCATCACTTAGTAAAGTGCAATTTCCCCCTAATTCTTTAAATCCTATGCTTTTACTACCATAATTATTGGTTCAAAATTTATAATTTATTATTTATTATGTCTCTCTTATGGACCTGGTAATATATATATATACATATATATATATATATATATATATATATATATATATATATATATATGTGTGTATATATATATATATATATATATATATATATGTGTGTATATATATATATATATATATATATATATATATATATATATCCTGCCATTGATGCTCTATTTAATGCAAAAAGTACTTTCATTCTATTTACAAATGAAGTTGATAACATTTGAAGAGTTTGGATAATTTCACCATGACAAGCAAATAATGGGTACCAAAAACTGGTACTATTTCTTTTTCAGATGCTCAGTTCTTTAGTGCATAAGTACATCACACAGCTGGAAGATTTCATCATGGTTTGACTAAAAGTTTTGTGGCTGAGAAATATATATATATATATATATATATATATATATATATATATATATATCTCATATATAATATATAAGTTTTTCTTGACCTATAGGCTGCAAGCCCTTTGGAGGCCATATATCAGATATCCTATATTTCTGATATGTATATTACAATTCATCTCATCGCAGTAACAAAATTACAGTTATGAAGTAGCACTATAACATGAGGAACTATATTACAGAGTTGTAGCCTTGGGAAGGTTTAGAACCACTATTTTAGAGGCTGGCCTTGAAACTCCATGAATCCCCATTATTTAAGAAACTGTCATTAATTCCAGATTCATTTCCATGGGAGGGACCCTGTGAGTTACAGCATACCATTACCTACCTTCACACTGGAACAGCTTATTCCGATTGAATGTCAGCTCTGTGCTTAGGGATCATAGTTCTGTAAGACTTGACTCACTGAACCTTGCCAGCAATGCTATGAGAAGCATCTATTATTCTATTGCCGGAAAAATCAAAGCACTGTAAGGTAAGCAGTCTGATGAAGAGACAAGTCTAGGACTTGAACATATGCAGTCTTTTCCCAGCACTTATTAGAGTGACTTGTAACATAAACAAAAACTGGTGAGGTCATGCTAGGTGGAAACCAAGAACATTGCTTTGAGAGGGAGGCAATTGCTACTTTGTTTCCCTTCTCCTTACTTATGCCCACTCATCATTCATTCACAAATTTAATAAATTAACCACAGTGTAATCTACTTGTCAGGCATGGTTTGGATACTTGAAACACACTGATTAATAAAAACATTTGGAGGATAAACAGAGGGTGGTGAGTGTGGATTACTAGCCTAATCAGGTAGCCTTCGCAGTTTAATTGCTCTGTTTCTTCCCTACCTAAAAGAAAAGAGACTGAAGAAACTTATTTTCAGTTAGCCCTAAGACTCTGAAATCTACTTGTATTATTGAAAAATGTTTGTGTATATAAAGCTGAGTGAGCATCAGCCTTGGGACCTCCAACAGTAGACACACACTGTCACTGAACTACAGTCCCACATTGAGGCTTTAACTGAAGGGCTCTGGCTTTCAATGACAAACACAATTGATATTTGGCTAATTTTCACAGCACATGGACTTCATTAGTGAGCAAATAAATGAGATATGAAATTATATTACCAGGACCCCCCCCCCAAAAGAGGTGAGACAGCACTTGACTAAGGTCTTTGGAGGGGAGAATTCTATTTTATCAACTTAATTTCTAATACAGATACTCATGGGTATTTTTGGCTGATTTCCCTGAGTTTTAGATTAAAAATAATAATACTGAAGAAAAGGTGAGAGGGTAGTTCTAGTTGCTTTGCTAATAAAGACAGAGTGGTTTGCAACCGAAACCTGAATCAGACACAGAATCACAGGCAGCATCCAGAGGACAAGGATTGTTTTGAAAGAAACAAAAGGATATAAGCTGTTGAACATAGTGGCATAGACTGGTAAATCCAGCATCTGGGAGGCTGAGGCAGGAGAGGAGACAGCAAATAGGAGGCTAGCCTGGGCTATCTATCATAATCCTGTCTCAAAACGACAAGACAGGGAAAAGTAAATTCTCAATTATAAACTCAACACTGATATACAGGGTTAGTGGGTGGTAACTTGTTACAGTGAGTCACTGCTCTGAGTTTAATTTGGAGCTTGCTTGGAGAGACATCCTAATGACTTGGGATGAAATATAAACCACTCCAGAGAACTGTAATGGATTTGGAAGGACAAAGGCTGAGGAAAGAGGCCAGACAGGACAAGGTTGGTTCTAATCGCAGTGAGGTTAGTGCTGTGATTGGCAATGTCAAGCAAGGTGGTCCAGGTAATGGATGATATATGACTGGAACTTCCCAACGAACTTGATTTATCCTCCTTTGAGAAATATGGGGAGACCACAACCAGATAAACCCTAAATTGAAATCTCATTGCAAAGCAATAAAATCAAGACTCGAAAGTGCCTGCGCTTCAATGACTCCTTCCGAGTTTTTAGAATGGAAAGAGAGGTTTTGCACAGTTCTGGAGCTCTGCAGAGGGATTGCCTGGGAGGTAATGATGTTACCTCACATCTCATTTTGAAATTGGCCTCATTTGAGCTGTTCTTAAATGAAAGACCTTAGATAATGAGATGAAGGAGAGAAACTTCTTTCATAATGACAAATTACAGAGTGATCAGCTCACTCATCTCACTTTCCTGAAAGAGGAGAAAAATAAATTATGACATTTAACATCCAGCAGCTGAGTCCCATGGAAGGCACTGTTTATATGCTCACAGGACCTCCCTCCAAGGTTAAGAAGCTACAAGTATGACTTAATTTTCCATTTTGTTCAAATCACGAAAAGAGTCACTCCCACAATTGAATCCCTGAGGGTGACCTTACACTTAACATCATTTTCAGGTACTCAGAAAACCCTCTAGCTCACAATAATGTTATTCACTAAAATTCACTCAAAGAGAATTAGAGTTCAATCATACAGCTATAGATGCCTCAAGCCTAGATGGCATATAATTGAAAGGAACAACAATGTGGTATAGATGACTATTTTTATCAGGGAAGTCAAGGAAAGATAAGTGCTCTAGACTTGAAAGGGATAGCTATAATGTGGGAATACTGGTAGCTGGCTTTTATTTTATTTTATTTTATTTTATTTTATTTTATTTTTTGATAAATGTCAATTACATAGCTTGTCTGACACCATCCAGGACAGTGTTACAACACGACTGCTCTGATTTCTCCTGTGTTTTTCTTGAAGGTCAGGACAAAATGACCTGACAGGATCCAGAAATCCCGAGAATATAAGACTACCAATTTCAATTTTATGATAACAATCTAGTTTTTGTGCCTTCTCCCAAGGCTCTGCACACAACCTTGGCCCCCTTTTTCTTCTTCCTCTTCTAATACTAGGTCAAAACATGGCCCTTTGAGGACCTTTTCATGCCTTCCAAAGCTGTAGCTCTCTCATATCTACTGCTCACACAGGCCCACATAATACATTTGGTAACTCTATCAATGGGCTCTCCCATCTGCCTCAGCACTCTGAAGCTCTCTACCCCTCTGCTTTTCGCAGGTGTTCCCTCTTGATGTCAGTGGACAGTGTCACTGGCTTGCTCCTTACTCTGCCAAACACTAAGACTTGTCCTATGTTCTGTCTCCACATCAGCACTGCATTCACCTTTCTAAATCACGGCCATGTATTTTCTTACCTGTTCCTGGAAGGTAGCCATACTAGGTCAAAGCTGTGTAGACTTAGACACATATAAACTAATCAATAATTCATATTTCCCCATCTTTACCTTTACCCCCTTCCCTGCAGCCTTGTGATGTCTTACCTAGAACTAAACATTATGATGCAATGAGATGCCTTTGAGAGAGTGATCCCTAGGTCATGTTCCCTCTTCTTCCCCTTAAATAAGTATGGCTTCTTTCTTGTTTGGTCAAAGGCAACATTTATTATTTGGTTGGGTGTTGTTGTTGTTTCTTTTCTATTGTATATGATGAGGTTGGAATACTCTACCCAAAATTTCCCTTAGGAATGCAAGGGACCCTCCCTACATCTCTACTTTGGCTGTATTATAAGTTTTATTTGGATCTCATTTTAGTTAAAAAAATGAATGTCTCACTGAAGTTACATCTTCCAGGAGCAGCTGCACATCTAAGTACTTTACTAAAATATGAAGAAATAAATGCCTAGCCTCCCTCAGTCCCATTTAGGAGATCTCTAAAGAGCCATCCCAGCCTCCGAGCTTCTTGTGGGGTTTGCTGAAACATCACTGTGGATACTGAACTCTCTCCCTATTCAGACACATTTCTTTTTAACACCTTTAGTTTTTCCTACCCTCACAAAGGCATCGCTCCCAGGAACATTTCCTAACAGATGGACCACATGCTTAGCTTAGACTGCTTCCTAGGGAACACAGATTCCAACACAGCCCTGGAGTACGAACCATTTCCCTTCTATTAAAGTCATGGTTGCATCCATTTATGCTCTTTATCATGCACCGGATTGTAAAGTATGCAGAACAAGGACTGCATTTTTTTTCAATCATATATGCTGACAGTGTTTAACTTCAAGACTCTGGTGTGTAGCATGTATAAATGAATAAATAAGGGAATGAATAATTAGTGCTGAAAATTAGCACCTCTGAGGTACTGCAAGGTCTTTACACAGCTGAAAAAATCATCAACATGTTTTCTTTAATTGATAGTATTTAATGAGAATTAGCTACAAATAAGGCACTGCGCTTGTGTCACTGGAGAGAAGGCTATAAAGACACAATATGGTAGTCTTCACCTATTCACAGGATATAGGCAGTATGGTGCCACAGAATACCAAACTCTATACACATAGCATACTTTCTCCTGTATATAGATACCTAGGGTGTCACTCGATTATATAATTGAGTACAGTAAAACATTAAGAGTTATAAGCAATACTATAACATAATTACAGCAACAAATATAACGTGAAGATTCTCTCACTCTCTCCCTCCCTCCGTTGGTTCCTCCCTCCCTCCCTCCATCCCTCCCTCTATCCCTTTCTCCCTCACCTTCCTCTACAGGGTAGGCATCACAGACACTCTGGACCATGGAATGATTTACATTACAGGCACAACGATGCCGGTAGAAAGAGATTTTACCTTGCTATTCAGAATAACAATTCCAAATTTAGAAATCGTTATTTTGTGGAATTTTTTTATTAAGATACCAAGATCTTGGTTAACTGCAAGCAGTTGAAGCAGGGAAAAGTGAGGCCTTAGAAAAGTGAGTATTGGAATCAATTCCCTGCCCTCAGGAAGTCTATGAATTTGTCTGCAGGATAGTTCCACCCCAAATGTATAGAGCAATGACTCTAGCTGCTCATTACAATCAACTGAGACACTCCACAACAGCCCCCCACCCCAGCTCCAAAGACTTCTACTTCACTGTGACCATGTAGACACCAACTCCCTATGTCATTCTAGAGTGTCACCAAAGTGGAAAGCCACTGAATCATAAAGAGCTTGTGTGTCCTAAACACTGTTCTAGTACTTAGACTAAATGAAGTGATTTAATTCTCATAACAGCATTATGAGGGAATTACCATAATTATGATCATTCTATACACAAAGATATGAAGGAACAGAAGATTGAAATAATTGTCAAAAGGTCACACAGCCCTTTAGATATGAAGCTTCGAAGGAAATCCCAGCTCAGGCTCTGAAGTTAGGCACTTGGTAACATTCCCTCTCCACCCCATCCGCAGTGACAGAGTGAGCAGTAAACTAATATATAGGCATACTTTATGTAAATGTTTGTCATTTAAAATTGGGCCATCTCTGTGGCCAAAATAATAACAGCAACAACAATGTCCTTTGAGCTTATGAAGGAAATGCGACTTGATATTTTCAGGTAGCCAAAGAATAATGTGAGATTGCATAAATGGATGGGTGAAACCACAAGTAGATAAACTTGCCATCTCTTTGGGACTTTGCAACTTATGGCTGAATGTGGAATCTTATTTAATGTATCACAAACAGAATATTCTTTATAGATTCTTAAGATTCTGTTCTACAGAGTGAATTAATTGTTTTGAAATGATACTAAGATCCCCACTCTTAACATTCAGAACCAAGTAATAGCAAGCCAGAAGAAGAAAGCAACAGGAAGACAAGAGAGCCCTGGGAAGGGGAACTTTCCTCTTTCATTGTGCCCCATTCTCTCTTTTCATGGAAGCATTGTACCACCATAGTTAACAAAGCGTTACCTGCAAGTCAGAGAGATAGCTAGGACTTTCCAATCCACCTCCCTATCCCTCCATCACATCTTGCCAGTGTCTTCCTCTCTCCTAGTAATTCCTGCTACCTTCCTTTTTCCAAAGAAAGAAGTTTCTCTGCTCACAGTGAATACCACTATCATAGGGAAACAATGGACCAAGAACACGTGCACAAAAACCTCTGAAAACAGACTATAATAGATTCTCTGGGCTCAATGTATACTTCTCATGTGCACCACGTATCACAAACGTCACCTAACAGAGGAAAGTGTGACAACTTTAAAGCCTTTACGTTGTTAGAATTAAGACCAAAACCTTTTCCTGGAGCCTAATTTCTACCACAGAACCGCTTCTAATGCTTTAGTAAAATGCAATAGCAACATCAATATTTTAGGTATTGTAATCTGTAAGAATCCAGTAAAAATTCTAAGTCTTAAGCTTTTCAGGAAATTTTAGGAACTTAGACACTTTATAATATAGTTCAGTATATTTAAAACCACCCTATAGATGCATATAATATACAATGGACAAAATTAAAAAAAAAAAACATAGAGGGAAACAGAAAAATAGAGAGGTACATAGCAAGGCACAAATAATTTGACCTAGGTACTGGCTGATTTTCTCTCTGTTTACTTCAACCCAAACCCAAACTTTCTATAAATATTTCTCTTTAATGTTTTCAAATAGTTAAGAAAACTAAGACATTTATCACAAATAGGAGTATTAAGAGATCCTTGTATTTCTCAACATGCTTACTTTAAGGGACTCTCACTTCAAAGTATTTCAAACATATTAAAGCATGCCTGCTGCCCATATTCTCCCAGTGTTGTAGATGACTGTGCAAGAGTTGAGCTGACGCCCCATTAGAAAGGTGAAATAACTCAGCATTTCACATGTATACTTTTACACGAGTCTACCCTACACTTGCTATCACGTATTTTCAGGGACACACCATCATTTGTTATACTTTAACTGGGGTATAACTACAGTGCACTATTATATCTGTTATATGTCTGGACAAGTTATAAAAGACAATGGAAATCAATAACCAAACTCCGAGTTACCTGTGATAGTCAATTCTATTTCAATTTCTGAAAAGTTAGTGAGTTTTAAAAGCTGTCTTTTGAATCTTTCATTTTTGTTACCTAAACTGGTGTGTGTATGTGTGTGTAAAATACATGTACTCGTTTATATATACACACATACATGGAATCAAACACCTGACTTTTGTGTACTGCTAATAAGAATTAAGTACTAGATAAATGGAGACCATGTTGACGACATTTAACTTGTTTCCTCTTGGTGTTTAAACATCTGGCTAGGTAATTTGCACCTAAAAATCTCTATAAACAACACACACTGCTTAACAAACAAGCCCAGTATGTTTAAATGCCAATGTGATTAAAACTGCAAATGTTTAAGGCAGGCAAGAATAAAAAAGAACACATTTCAACTTCCTTTCCCGTACAATACCTCCTAAGTCCTGTCTTTTAAGAAAATTGCCATTTTTTACATGTAAACATTAGCCGAGTACCCGAATAATCCACTGTGTAATGTGAAATCATACATTGTAAAAGATAGCTAAGAACAGAGAAAATATTACATGGAGAAATGAAATAAGGTATGCATTTCCAAAGAAGTTACTATCTCACTATAATGTCATTGCTTCAAAGTTTCTGATTCTCTTATGGTGAAAGGCAATGTGTCATATGAGAATGCTACATGGAATTATCAAGAATAAAGAGCAATGGCTGTTATTATTTCTACCAAGTACTAGTAAGCCCAACTCCACAGAGCACCTAGTGGCCAGCCCTGACCTGGCCCTGGTGACAGCACGAACTAGAGATGCTTCTTTGTTTGTTGTTTATTTGTTTTGATTTGTTTTTTGTCTAGGCTCTGCCACACTGTTACCTGGCAACAGCCAGGTAAGCCTGACTCACTATAAAAGAGGCTGCTGGCCCCCTCCTGTCTCTCTTGCCTTCTTACTCTAGCTCTGTCCTCTCCCACCTGCTCCCCCTCTCTCCCCATACTCTCCTCCTCTCTCTCCAAGTGTTCATGGCCTGGCTCGCTCTCTCTCTCTCTCTCTCTCTCTCTGTGTGTGTGTTTCTCTGTCTCTATTACCCTCTCAACTCCCCTCCCCATGCCCTAAATAAACTCTATTCTATACTATACCTTGCTATGGCTGGTCCCTTAGGGGGAAGGGATGCCTCAGCTTGGGCCTGCAGAGGCAACCCTTCCCCCACAACTGACTACACATTCACCAAACATATTTCTTCTCTGTTTTTATAAAAACACATTTACTTATACACCTTGATGCTTCTGTTTCATGATTTGTAATAATTACACAAATTGTAAACTCTCTTTCTCCCAAAGCTACTCAAAACATGGCTGACCTTTGGACATAATGATTATCCCAGAATGGAGCAACTTAAAGGACATCAGAGTTCTCAGGTACAGTGGAATACACCTGAAACACTAGAACTCTAGAGGTTAAGGGGCATGGGTAAGAAAATTGAAGCTAGCCTGGGCCTCACAGTTAGAACCTCTCTGGAAAATTTTTTTAATTATATTTTTAGTAAACTGGTACAAGAGACAACTGCTAATGTTTGGGTTTTGTTTATTTGGTTTACTGTGTGTGATATTGCTTATGCTATTACACTTCATCATCAAATTTAAGGACTGCCATTAATGATATTTTACAGGCACGAGAAGCACAAAATGGCTATGTCATTTGTTCATGTTCTTACAGGCAGTCAGTAGCTTGGAATGAACTGAATTTCAGAAGACCAGCATTAAAACCACATTTACACCTAGAAATTATGCTAAATCTTCTGAAAACATGAATTTCAAGTATATAAATCCAGAAGCAATGCCACTCTACCCAGGTTCTTTATGAAACTTCTAAAATGCTTATTAATATGAAATACTCAGAATTCATTGTAGGTTGTTATTATTATTGTTGCTTAGATTACAAACCAAGCTGACTGTAAACTCTGGCAATCACAAATGACACTTAAATCTGCCTACTTTTAGTATTTTGAAAGCACTGGACTCTACTCAACTTTCATTATTATAATTATTCTAAATGTATGTTTTCACACATACTAGCTTGATAAAAGAAAAAGAAACCCTTAAACAATGGAAGGCTTAGTGATTTAAAATATGCCATTTTCTATTATCCAAATAATTCAAAATAAGTAATAGAAAAAGTAAAATATATATTTTGACCCAAATACAATATCCACAATGAATAAACACTGTAATAACTCACAAATAAAAGATATTTTCTTTCCAGCATTCAAAGAATAACTATTCAGACTTTATTCTAACACAATTGCTGTCCTGAGGAAAAAAACTCATCTGCTGGTGAAGAAGCAGCCCCAGGTAGAAATAAAAAATTACCAGCAGCATTCACAGTATAACAAATAGTAACTTTCCATGGAAAATATTTTATTTATTAAGTGAAAAAAAATAGAAAGTTATGTTGGATTTACTTGGAAAATAAAATAAATATCACCACCCTACTCTATGCATTAACTTTGGTATTTAGGGTGAACACAGAATAGATAGTTGATGTTAGATGAGATGGCCATATCTCAAAACCAAAACAAAACAGAAAAAATGAAGTTATATTTTAAATCTTTTATTGCCTACCTCTGACATTTGAGGTTAGAGCGCATGCCCGTGCTCCGGCCACAACCCAGCCTTCCCATTAGAGGTTGGAGAGCACACATAAGAGTCAGAGAGACAAGAAATCAAGACACTTCTCTACTGCAAAATTGTTGACCTCATAGTAATGACACTCAACAAAAATTGAAATGAAGAATTAACAACATGTTCAAACAACTCAAAGAGGATATGAATATATTCCAAGAGAACATGAAGAAGCAGATAGATGAAATCAGGAAGTCAGTGTAGGATATGAAAATAGAATATAACAAAGTTAGAAATATTGACCAAAAACCCTGAGATGATGAAATGAAAAAATACAATAGATCAAATAAAAAGTTCAATCAAAGACCTTACTAACAGGAGGGATCATGCAGAGGAAAGAACTTTTATGCTTGAACACAAGGCAAAGGAATGGTCAAGAATAATTATAATTTTGTAAAGCATATATAAAAATCATGCAAGATACAAGATCTCCCTGACCAAAAAAAAAAAAGATTATTAAAAGGAATATTTAATACTGATATTGAAAAGAATACTTTGGACACAGTGAAAGATAAGCAGATGCAAAAGAATACAGAGAGAAAAACAAACAAACAAACAATCTAAAGACAAAATAAAAATAGCAGCAAGACTAAGACAGTTGTTAAACAAAAGAGAACTGAGAAAAACATCTAAACCAACAAAATTACAGGGATCAATACTTTTCAGTCAGTAATAACACTAAATATTGATGAGCAATACTTCTATATCACAGAGAGAGAGAGACAGAGAGAGAGAGAAAGAGAGAGAGAGAAAGAGAGAGAGAAAGAGAGAGAGAGGGAGAGAGAGAGAGAGAGAGAGAGAGAGAGAGAGAGAGAGAGAGAGAGAGAGAGAGAGAGAGACTAGCAGAGGGTATTAGAAATCAGGATTCTTCTTTTTATTGTTAGGATGTTTTAGGGTGAAAGGATAGGGAAACTTCTCAGTGAATAGGACAAAAATGAAATTAAACACAGCAAAACAAAAAAACAAGACATTTCAGAATTTCAGAGACTCTGATGTACACTGCAAGCTACTTTCTGCAATAATCAAACTAAATGAAGCTGTCGTCATTTGCCAAAGAAAGTTCTTATGCATTTGAAGATTACACAAATGACCAGTATCTGTTGGGATAATACTGTTGTGCACTGTGTAAAGATTGTCTTTATATTGTTCAAATGCTGATTTCCATACTATCAGAAACTTGAATCCATTCTGGACTGTGGTATTGTTATTTATTGGCTATATCATATTTTACAAAGCTACTTTCTCACCTTCTGATTGGTTTATTAAAAAGCTGATGGCCTATGGCAAAGGCAGGAAGAAGAAGGTGGAACTTCCCGGAAAAAGAGTCAAGCACAAATGATTTTGCTGCCAAGGAGACATGAAAGAAGAAGCATACTGGGTAACTAAGGAGCTACAGGGCAGAACTTAGATTGGAATAAACAGGTTTTGTAAGTTATATGAGCTAGTTGGAAACAAGCCTAGCTATAAGGCATAGGGATTCATAAATAAATATAAGCCTCAA